>NW_008705254.1:2285451-2286613 GCF_000326865.2 Helobdella robusta
TTACTCTCAACCTTAGTAATAATAAATTAGAATGTGTAATGAAAATAAAATTACGCTCAAATACTAACATATGTGTTTATGTATGTATTTGTGTGTGTGTGTGTAATACGCTGATGCGTGAAATGTTGGTGCAAGATAAAATAGAAGAGATAAACTTACGCTGCCTACCTATTCAACTACATTAGTGTTGGATGCTTCCTATCTATCCTACCTACAATTAAAATTAGGCCTATCTAACCTACCTATATAGCTATTTAATGTAATTGTGTGTGCGTATGTGTGCGTGTGAGCATTCCTACTTAATGTTAAATTACAGAAAAAAAGAAGAAAACGTATCCCAGTCAGGCGGGTATTCTTTGCCACTGAATGAACGAACGTAGCCTGACATCTTCCATGATGAACTCCTCTGGAAGCTTCACCCTGAATGAAATGAAAAAATCTTATTTATTTAATTAATTTAAATGAAAATAGAGAAACGAGTCGCGGTGAAACTTGCCAGCCGGAAAAGTCAGCTAACTGACAAAGAAAAGAACCGCAAAGAAACCGTAAAACGTACCCCAGCCAGACGTGCATTCTTTGCAACTGAATGAACGAACGTAGCATGATATCACAACCATTCTGATCTTCCACGATAAACTCCTCTGGAAACTTCAACCTGGATGAATGAACCTGAATGAACCTAAATGAATGGAACAATCTTATTTATTTAATTAATTCAACTGAAAATAGAGAAACGCAAAGGAGCCGACCGGTTGGCAAAGAAAAGAACAGAAAAAAAACTCTAACTCTATATAACTCTATATAACTCTATATAACTCTATATAACTCTATATAACTCTATATAACTCTATATAACTCTATATAACTCTATATAACTCTATATAACTCTATATAACTCTATATAACTCTATATAACTCTATATAACTCTATATAACTCTATATAACTCTATATAACTCTATATAACTCTATATAACTCTATATAACTCTATATAACTCTATATAACTCTATATAACTCTATATAACTCTATATAACTCTATATAACTCTATATAACTCTATATAACTCTATATAACTCTATATAACTCTATATAACTCTATATAACTCTATATAACTCTATATAACTCTATATAACTCTATATAACTCTAATAACTCTATAT
>NW_008705254.1:2289137-2294743 GCF_000326865.2 Helobdella robusta
CCCTAGCCAACCTATATAACAAATTAATTTTTAATCTCACTTACCTATGTCTCATTAACTTAACTCATAACTCATGAAGAAAGAGAAAAAGGAGCAAAAAGAACATAACATACTACCACAAAAAACAAACATAATGTATGTATGTATGTATGTATGTATGAGCAACCGCTAAAGAACCCACCTAAAATAAAAAAAATACAAACATACAAACCACAATCAAACATATATAGCAGCGCAACTCTATATAAATTTATATCACTCTATATCAAATAAAATAAATAAAATAAAAAAAAAATAAATTAGATCAGGCAGACCGCTTCAAGCCTTAAGCGAGGCAGAATGCCTGATCTGATTTTCATGCTGTCTCAGCTCCTATTTATACTAGTTTCAACAATACATTCTTATCATTTCAATCATTCACATCAGTAATAAACTTTTTTAATGTATGTAGTATACAGTCTTAACAACAATGCTAACCGTACTAAATTGACGTCAACGATCGAACGCCTTCGAAACTTTCTGATTGGCTGGTTGAATCTGCTATATTGCTTTTTATAAAAACATATAATCTTATTAATTATTTGTATACATGGATTCTAGTTAATATATATATATATATATATATATATACATATATATATATATTAAAATTAATATATATATATTATATTATATATATATATTTATATGTTTGTAGTTCACTACAAACATATTAACGCCAAACATTCGGTAGAATTTAAAAATATTGTAAATATATATATATATATATATAAATTTATTATAAAAGCAGCAGTAATCAATGCTACATATGTAGGCACGCAGTTCAAATTTTTCGGGGATAATTCAAAATAGTTTGAGACCACACCTTGCTTAATATCCAATTCCAAGCCAAGCCAAGCTGAGCTAATATGCGTAGATTTATAAGCGCTTTTATATTAAAATTTTGCTCGCTTTATATATATAGTATATAAATTCATTATTGAAGCAACAGTAATCAGTGCTACATATGTGCGCACGCAGTTCAAATTTTTTTGAGCGAATTCCAAATTGTTTGAGACCACACCTAGCTTAACATCCAATTTCAAGACGAACCAAGCCAAGCTGAGCCAATATGCGTAGATTTATAACCGCTTTTATATTAAACTTTTGCTCGCTTTATATACGAATATCCCGATATAACAAATTTTCCATCCTATTTTAAAAATTTTCATTGATGCTTTTTAATCAGTCAGGTAAAAATCATCATCGATATCGCGGTGAAATCAAATTGAAAATTTTTTAATAATTGTTGATAAAAGTAACATATACATATATATATAGTAAAAAAATTAAATTTTTCCGAGAGAATTCAAAATAATTTGAACTTACACATAACACAATTGTACAATTTGAATGTGTAAATACAGCATCATAAATGTATTATAACTACGTATATATATGTATATATATATGTATATATATATATATATATATAGATATATATATATATATTTCTTTATTTAGTTTTGCCTGCGTATGATATTTGGTCAAATTTATTTGATAAGAATTGAATACAACCTTTATACAGGCTGATTAACTGCCATCTAGTAAAATAACTACTGTTAATATGACGTCATTTCCCCCAACGATTTCTCAACGATATACCCATCCTATTTTATAAATTTTATTTGATGTTTTTTTAATTAGTCAGGTCACAATTATCATCATCATCGATATCGCAATGAAATCAAATTGAGAATTTTTTAAATTTAAAAAAAAGTATCTTTATTCATTTTATGATACTATTTTGTTCAATAAGATACTGTTTGATACATATAACTAGAATAAATATAACGGCCTTTGCTCACTTTCAACGGTCGAACAAGGAGCTTACTTCTGGAGGGGAGATGGAGGTTGATTTTTTATCGTTCGAGCATGGATATATATATCCATGTGTTCGAGTCAAAAGTTACGATAGTATATTTACTAATTACGGAATATTGCTTTTATTTAAAATGTTAAAATTTTATTTTTTAAAAATTGTTGTTCAATATGGTAAATAATTACTTTTATTTGGTATAAATTTAAACAAATAAAATCGACATTACCGAAAATAATTAAAAGTTGAAAAAATTGAGATTCTTTGCATATCCCTGCTTCAACCCATAAGAAAGGGTTACATAATGGTAAATAGGCCTCCCATTGGGCCCGACCATATGACTAGAATAAATATAACGGCCTTCGCTCACTCTTAATGGTCTAACAAGGAGCTGACTTTCGTAGGGCAGTTGGAGGGTGATTTTTTATCGTTCGAGTCAAAATTAACGATCGTATATTTACTAATTTCGAAATATTGCTTTTATTTAAAATGTTTTAAAACGTTTTAAATTACATTTTTTCAATTATTTATCAATGTGGTAATTAATTACTTTCATTTGGTATAAATTTAAAAATTAAATCGACATTACAGAAAATAATAAAAAGTTGAAAAAATTGAGGTTCTTTGCATATATATCACTGCTTCAACCCATAAGAAATGGTTGTATATTAGTAAATAGGCCTCCCCTTGATTCATATATATATATATATATATATATATATATATATATATATATATATATAGTATATACATATATGTTATATTTATAATATAAATATTATATATAATATAAATTTTATATATGTTATATTCTATATATATGTTTACATCCTTCATGAAGACTCTCCAAAAAAGTTTTACGAATGTGGCATTATAGGTGCTAAATAATATTCAGCTGTTTAACTGACTGGTCTTTGAAACACTGAATATGCTGAATACTGAAATCCGAAAATCAAAATTGATTACAGATTAGGTGAATTTACTTTTATCCAATTTTTCTTTAGTTGACTTCGATAACGTAAATTATAATTATTTGTTTTGTTTTAACTTGTCCAGTGAGGAAATCTATTTGTAATAGTTTTTGTGTAGAATGTTTGATAAACATTAACTTGCAAAATGTCGTCTGCTGTTTCAAAATTTGAACTGCATTTTGATAAAGCCGATTTGGTGTTCAGAGATGGAGAGTACATAACTGGCTACATGGAAGTTAATTTGATTAGTGAAATAAAATATAAATGTTTGTATCCCACTTGCTTTGCTTGTTGTTTTTTTTTTGTAACATTTTTTTTGTTTTTTTGATGAATATAAAATTACAAAACCTTTGTAGCATAGACAAACCACCCCTACCCTCAGCTTTGTATTATTTGTTATTGAGTTGATTTGATTGGTTACTCCATACTGTATTAGTAGTGTATTGTATAGTTTAGTTTAGTTAGTTTAGTGTTTAGTTTAGTCATTTAGTGTCAATGGTGTGTGTAATGTGCCATGTATATAAAAATAAATTTATAAGTAAAGTTGGAATTTTTTAAGTTAAGAATAAAATAAGAATAAGATTTAGTCACTAAATTATGGCCATTTTTTTAAATTTGCAGTATTTTGATACAGTCCAATTCACTGAACAGTTATAAATGCTTAATATTAAAAAACACAATAAAATGAAATTACAACAAATAATTATTTCCATCACAGCAATATATTTTGAACTGAGAGGTATGACCATTATTTCATGGAATCATGACAGCAGCAATGCTGATGTAACTGATGCCAGCAACGTGGACGACGACAGTAAGGCTGACGTCATCAAAGAACATTGCCTAGAGAAGCATATTATTCTCATCAAATGTTATTTTAACTTACTTCTGTATTGGTAATTAAATTGTGCAGTAGCAGATATTATGTTAATAAATACCTACAAGATTACCCTTTATATGTCATTGCCAAATTTTAGGTGTTCATTTTATTAAAAAAATGTGACATGACTTAAGCTGAAATATTATCTTTTCTAAATTTTCTAGGTAGAACGAAAAATTTTAAAAATTTCAAATTTATATTGACAGTTTTATGTGCGTATTTTTGAATAGAATTTATTTATGATAAAACTTTTAAAAAATTCTGAAAAGATACAAATTTTGATTGATCACAGCTGGATCATTCCTTGACAAAGATCCCATTTTGACTGTAGGAGAGCATGTCTTTCCATTTGATTTAAAGGTGCCATGTGACCTTCCATACTCCTTTGAAGGTCGTTATGGAAAGGTCAAGTATGATTGTGTTGGAATCATCGAAAAATCAAGTTCTGGATTCAAAATGTCAGAAAAGATGACATCAAAGAGACAAGATATTAGCATCATGTCGGGACTCGATCTCAACCTTATCCCAGAAGCATCTGCAAGTTTCATCCTCCTTTGTTACTTTTTCACTTTTATTTCAGTATCTATCCATGATGCCATTTTTTATTTGAGTTTATTGGAATACTTATAAGTATTTTACAGTAATTCAATTCAGGTTGACAGTATTATTTTATAGAAAATGAAATTTTTATAATAATGAAAAATCTCAACACAATCAACAAGTTCTGCCAAACATGCAAACAAACAACGAAGTAAACTAACAAACAAACAAACATGCAAGCAAACAAACAAGCAAGCAAACAAACAAACATGCAAACAACTAAAAATTGTACTATAAATAAAATACATTTACATACAAGTAACCAGAAAAATGAACATTAAACAGTACAACATTGAGATATGCAAGCGCAAAGAGCTGGGTGTGTGTTGTTCAAAAGGTTCAGTGACCATTGACTGGCTGGTCGACAAATCAGGCTTTCTCCCAGCGGATTCAATCTTCATAGAAGGCTCCATACAAAATGATAGCAAGCAGATGGTTGCACATTCATCGGTCTCACTCATAATGGTCTGTATTGTATGCATGTGTACTTCATCAACCAGTCTTTTGTTTCATTTCATTGTGATTTTATTACAAAAAAAATTGTTCCAGCCTTTCCACTACTAGCTTGATTATTTTTTGCATATAACAGAAAATGTTCATTTGCTAAATTGAAGAAAATAATTTTATAAGTATCATTCAATCGAATGAATGTCAATTGATTCACGCAACCAGGTTGTTGATTGCAAGCATAAGAACCGTCGCCTGGTTGATCGTGTGAGAGTGGTCCACAAGGATGGCAGCCCTGTGATGGCAGACGACGTCGCCCTCTGGAATGACGTCATTGTCGTTCCGCAGTGCCATCCTTCCAGTTTGGATAGATGTAAAATGATTGAAATCTCTTATGAATTGGAGGTTGTACGTTTTTTTCGAACTATATTGCGAATTTAAAATCTTCAAAGTAACTCGACATGAAAAATGAAATAGCGAATGTTGGTTTGAATTGCAGTTTAAAGTGAGTCTGTCATCGAACAGTCTCCTGCAGGCATCAACGAACAATGCAGCAGTCAACAACTCAACATACAACAACAACAACAACACTCCCTACCAAACCATAGTCTACAACAAAACAATCTACATTGGCACCATCCCACTGACTACATACCATCATCCAAGACCCACCCAGTCCCAGTATGCACCTCTCCCCATAACCTACCCTCTGCACACAACCGCACTTGTAGCTGTCCAGCCACTGCCCATGCAAGCACTTCAACCTACTGCCATTTTGATTCCATACTACTCCAGTGCATTGAACTATGGTCCTGGCTCCATGTTGGCTCCCATTCATGGAGGAGCTGGT
>NW_008705254.1:2294793-2373007 GCF_000326865.2 Helobdella robusta
ATCACAATCTTCACCGTCATCACAACCACCATCATCATCACAACCACCATCATCATCACAACCACCATCATCATCACAACCACCATCATCATCACAACCACTATCATCATTACAACCACCATCATCATCACAACCACCAACATCATCACAACCACCATCACAATCACAACCACCACTATCATCACAACCACTACCATCATCACAACCACCACCATCATCACTATCTTTGATATCATTGCAACCATCATCATCACAACTACCACCATCATCTTCTCAGCAGTCATCATTTCTTCCAGTTGCAGTACCCCCTTCCCCATCACCGCCTCATCAGATCCAGGTGACCACTGTGCCAATAACTTCAACATTTTCTTTGGCGTCACCATCATCATCACCATCATCACCATTATCTTCTCAATTGCCTGTGACATCTCAACCAACTGCGTCATTACCGCTATCATCATCAGCACCCGCACAACCACCATCATCAACACCACCACCATCATCATCATCATCACATCTGTCTCCTCCATCAAATGATGATTCTGTGATGCGAGTGAATGTTGAAGAACCACACGCTAGCAACCCATCCAAGGAAAAAACTGATGATAATGATGATGATAATGATGTTGGTGGTGGTGGTGGTGGTGGTGGTAGTGGCAACAATAACAAAAACATCATTGATGATAAATATAGTAGCGACAACTCTAATTTCGAAGCTAACAATGCTAACAACGAAACTGACAACAATAACAACAGTCACAACGATAACAACGATAACAACAGTAACAACGATAACAACAATAACAACAATAACAACAATGACAACAATAAAAGTGGGGTCGATAATAAGAGCAATATCGGCGATAACTTGAAATTCACCTTACAAGTGATTGAGTTGAAGAAAAACGTTAACACTGAAAAACACGGTCCCCATGACAAAGATGAAACATCCGAAGTTGACCTCATTTCAATAAATAGCCTCTGCACTGACCTACATTCGACCAACGACAGAGCCAGTGCGCCTGGTTTGATGACACTGCTGAGATGAACTGTTTCACAAGAGAAGAACGTATTCGTATTTTTTGGTATTTGTTGGTGTTCTTGTCGCACGTTTGGTCTTTTATCTTTTGCTGGGTATTATTATTATTATTATTATTATTATTATTATTATTATTATTATTATTTAATTTATTTTTTATTTTTATCATCATTATCCATATATGGACCGTTTATATATGGACCGGCATGTCATTTTACAGGATGTGGTCAGATCATCATTTTAGAACGTGTCAACCGTTTTTATGATAAATTTTATTTTATCATGTCGTTTGAACTCGCTCTTATTTCTCTGCTGAAAACTAAATTAATCTTTAGTCTATCTCTTCAGAGTTAATTTGGCGTAGCTCTATGGGCATTTATTGGTTTTCACTAATATTTGTCACATTTAAAGGACTTGAATGGGTTGGATTTTTATGTGTCTATCGAGTCTTATCAGTGCAGTACCATTGTTATAATGCACGTTTGTGTGATTGGTGTTGGTAGTTTTGTGATAATTTATTGGTTACATTGTCATAGATATTAATCTTTTAATGTATTAATATGTTCATGTATTAAAATGTTAATGTATCAATATGTTAATGTATAAAAATGTTAACTTAATAATATGCTAATGTATTATTACGTTAATGTATTAATACGTTAATGTATTAATTTGTTAATGTATTAATATGTTAATATATTCATATCATAATGTATTAATATGCTAATGTATTAATATGTTAATGTATTAATATAATAATGTTATCATTGTTAATGTGTAAATATATTAAGAACGCAATTGTCGTTGTTGTTTTATTCATGTCAATAATTTCCCAGCAAATTTATTTAATATCCAAAAATATACTGTTGAATTTGGCTGGCAGTGAACATTGGAAAGTTAATACTACGTCGTATTGCTGCTAATACAGCGAAAAATGTTATTCATCGTGTTACTATGATGTCATTATGATGTCATTATGATGTCATTATGATGTCATTATGATTTTGTTATTGTGATGTCATTATGATGTTGTTATTGTGATGTCATTATGATGTTATTGTGATGTCATTGATGTTTTATCATATTACCAGTAGTTGCAATTTTATTTTAGACATTTGGTAGTCCTAATTACGTGCTTCTTGTTCGCGCGCACACTACCTACCTTGTTCGTTGCGTGGTTGGTTCTTGTATCGGATATTGTTCTAGATTTATTACACTCTTGATAAAGTCTCTACACACACACACCTCTACACACACACACCTCTACACACACACACACACACACACACACACACACACACACACACACACACACATACACACACACATCTCTACACACACACACACACACACACAAATTTATATATTAATTTACCCAGCTATGATGATACATGATTGAATCTGGCAAAGGGTTATATAAAGTCACATTAAGAAGTTAATTTCATTTCAGATATTTACCTGATAATATTTTTGTCACATTTTTTTCCATCTGAGTTAATGCTGAACTGACTGGCTGGAGTTGGATTTTAATATTTTCATCGTGATCGTTCATTTGTGGTGTCGGTATCTTCAGTCTGTATGAAAGCTTTTGCTGATTTAAATTTAGCATAATTTATTTGGCTTAAATTTTGTTTGTTTATTTATTTATTCATTTGTTCATTTATTTTATTTATTTGTTTAATGATTAATTGATTATTTAATTAATTTATTTTTCTTTCACCATCCTGTGCAATATGCATTTTTGTTAGTCATGCAAGTCTGGTCATTTCGTTTAATTTTATTCAATTATATCTTTTCATGAAGAAATGCTACTATTTTAATTTTATTTATTAATTACTTTGTTTATATTTCAAGATCGTTTCAAAAAAATTTTTATTTATTACATCCTAATGAATATTTTCTCAGTGCACGGTTTTACTATTCTCCAATTTGTTGTACTTCTGTTGAATCTATTTTTATTATGTGTGTTTGTATGTATGTGTGATATGTGTACGAGTGTGTATATATTTTCATTGGCTTTTTGTTAGTGTATATAATTGCGTGTACTGCGTTGCATGCTTTGGTGTGTATGTGTGAACTAATTGTATTTTCAAATGACATTTTGTTTTGACATCTACAATCTCATGAACCTCTCCCTGCAGCATATCTGAGACGTTTATATATACACACAACGAACTTACCTACTTGCTATTTACAAACGTAATATTTATATCGTATTGATCGTGTTTCAATTTATTTAATAACTTTTTTATTTTAGAAGAAAACAATTTTTTCATTTAAAAGTTCGTCTTGCTTAATGACGTATGAATGGTGGAGGAACGCACTTTATAGTGAATTCATTAATAAAGTTGTCATTCTTATTTTACGTTTCATTTGAATACAATACCAAACTTGATTTCGAAAATTGTGATTAAATGTACTAATAATTACTGAACTCTAACTGATAGATTTCTCTCTGTCTATCAGTTTGTCTGTCTGTCTGTCCATCTAATCGGTCTGTCAGTCTGTGCCAGTTTTTTTTTTATCAATTTTATCGATTAATTTGATACCTCTCTCCCTCTCTCTTTCTTTTCTTTTCTTTCTCTCTCTCTCTCTCTCTTTCTCTTTCTCTCTGTAGTAAAATATTGATTTGACGGCATACATATATTTGAGCACATCGCATTTTTCAACAATAGACATTTTCAACCAAACGGCATAGACATTTTTCAAATATAATATATCATGTATGTTTAGTAGTTTACTGTTTCTTCAGTAATACATTCAACCAACCTTCCATGCATTCTTGTAGACTTGTGAACAATTTCATAACATTAACATACATTCACATCATAGACACATGCACATACACGCACGCACACACACACACATGTGAACACACACACACATGAACACACACGCCCACATGCGACACAATTTAATAATGTTACTTTTATTATTATTATATTTCGGGTTAATGTTCTTATCAATACAGTTATTTATTAACGTTGTCGTTGTTATATTAATTATTAATAGTTAGTCCCTAACTTACATCATGTGCAGTGAGAACCTTAGCTTCGTTGATCTTTTTTATACAATACCCATTTTATTCTAGATTTTTTTAGATAAAATAAATACATGAAAATTAATATGAAAGAAAATGTGTTTTTTTTTAAATTTGCAATCTTCCTTATATTTAGGAATGAAACGTGGTCAAAATGGGATCGTACAAAAAAAATATGGGCAGGACATCTTTCCATTTAAATTAACGACACTCAAATCCACCCCACTACCAACTGCAGCCGTCGTGTGTGGTCGCTCCCGCCAACACAAACCACAGTTCTCCTTGCATAGATGTTTTTTTGTGTAGTTGTCAACTTTTTTGGGTCCAAAGTGGAGTTTACCTACTTATTGTAACCTTACACGCTGTAACTTTCGTATCATTAATGTAATGTTACTTAATGTTGTCTTAGTTGTCTCGTTGTTCTAGTGATTTTTTATGATTGTAAGAAGCTCTGGATGCCTTTGAAGCGAGGTTTCCCTAGCATAATGTTTTGCTGCTGCTCGACGATAATGATAGAATTTGAAACTCAGAGTTTTTAATTTTATTTGAAAAGAGTGAAAATAAAATAAAAAGTGTTTAAAAATGATATAATAACATAACATAGTTGATGTAATGATGGAATAATGCTTTTACAGTACAACAGTGCGTAGAGTTATCAGCATTGTAGAGTTCGCACGGAGCCGTTGAAGATGAAGTGGACGAGAAAGAGGCATAAGAGCAATGAGACGATCCTCATTTTGTGGTCTGTTGGCGCTCCTAGCTGAATGTACGAGATGTAATAATGAAAGATCAATCGTAATTGTTAACAAGTTTAATGCGTCTTATAGTGTTTTTAGTAGGCGTCCATCAGTCGAACATGGTTGAACGTAACGTATTTAAAAGGTAAAGTTTATACTAGATGTTCCAAGTACAAACACAGAAATACAAATACAATATAGAAACATTCACTCATCAATACATTACAAGTCAACTTATTAGGTTCACACGTTTAAAGATGCTTTCTAGCGATTTACGTACAGTAATATGTACCAAAACGATAGGTGAAATGAAATGATTAGGCAGTAAAAACGCCTGATTTGTGTTGCAGTAACTGAATTTGAATTCAAAGTGTTCCCTGCAGTCTAACTTTCACAAAAAGTACTACGTTATGCTCTGTCTGTTACATTGCATTCGACGACCCTTCTGAGCGATATGGTAAGTAATGCGATGTAGCAAGACTGAGAAAGTAGTGAAGCGATTAACATTAAGATGCACTAACAGTCACGAAGTAGTTACAAAGGTCTCCTGTGCAACACTCAACACACGCCCATTCGTTGTAGCTCGATCGATCGCACAGAGGTTGGTTGACGACGTTAGCTCGATATTCACACCTCTCCATCGTGTCACAGCCTGCTCGTCAGGTGATGATGAGTGAGTTGTTATGATGTTCATGATGATCCAGAGCTTCGTATTAAAATTTTTCATAATGACAATGCCAGTGATAATGAAAAACGAAAAATTTTCAATTTGTTCGGTGGCGTGATGGCCAGTTATCATTAAAAATGCAATGGATGCAAAAGGCTACAATGCAACTTGGATTAAACTTCCCACCAACATGTTACGTTGCCTAAGCATCCGCCTATGCGCGAGACAACGCAAAATAGACACGTGCGAGACCACGCAACAAAGACATGTGCTCGGTAGGTCTCTTGCATTCAAACCCATTGCAACGCAGGAACGACAACTTGCTGACGTTGATCACGGTGATTTTAATGATAATAACGATGATGGCGTCTCTAAACTTGAAATTTACCAACCAACCAACTGGCCAACCAACCAACCAACCAACCAGCTAACCAACCTTTTGATATGTTGTGCCACTTTTCCCCTCTTGGATGGTACTGTAGAAATCCTGAATGTTTAATAAAATGTAAGTCAGTGATAAAGATGATTGATAGTTTGGCGGTGAAGAAATTACTAATAAAATTTGAAAACTATTGAAAATTAATTTTAAATGTGATAATTAACTATAAAACTACAAAATAGCCAAAGAGCAGTTATTTTTGTTGACTGGAGTAAAATTTTCAAACAAAGGAACAAACAAACTAATGAACAAATGAATGAATGAACAAACGAACGAACAAACAAACAAACAAATGAACAACTTACTATGAAAAGAAACGAATGAAGTGCATGCATCTTGAAAAGGTTTGCATTCAACTTTGTCTCTCGTACAGTCCATCCAGTTGTTGTGGTTGTTCGAACATTTGTAACATTCCAGAGATGAAACTGAAAGGTGGTTTTTTAGGAAGTTAAATTTTTAATGTGGTCAATTTTGAACTTTTTTTTAAATTAATTAGTTATAAATTTTAATAGAGTGAAATGAATTCCATTCTGGCTCAAAAAAAAATAAATTTCACATTTTTTCATTGTAGGTTTTAGTCTAAATTAATTTTAAATTTTTAATAGAGAGTGTTGCAATGAAATGACATTATTTAATTATTATAAATATAATATAATATTATAATTCAATATTTATATAAAAACAGTTTACCTTTTAATTAAGTTTCATTTAACAAGAAAATGTAAACATGCTAGCTACTAAGTACGAAAATACAAGTATAAACAAATATTCAAAAGTATAATTAGTATAATTACTAATTAGAATTAGTGGATTGATTGAAAAATTTAAAAATAAAAAGATTTTCCTAAAGTAAATCTAACAGCTAACTAAATCTAAAAGACTAAATAAAACTAACTAAATGTACATACCTTGATCGAATAAGCAAATAAAAAATAAAACAAAATACATAAAAACGGATGAAAATTTGTCCAGTTTCATTTTAAAAACATAAATTTATTATTGCTGAAATATTTCTACCAAAAAGTTATCTTATTCCATTCATTTCGGTAAGCAAATGATTGAAATTAAATAAAGTGATGTACAGGTGTGTTGTTTACATTACCTGAATTAAAAAAAAATTAAAAGTGGATTGAGGTAAATAATTTAACTTATTATTAAACGCTACGAAATTAAGTTTGGTTGACCTCACGTTATAACCTAAACTTAACAATTGTTTCTGTTAAATTTGCGTTAAACATGAATTGATGAAATTTTATAATTTAAATTTTTCAAAATTGATGCAGATAAAAATGTTAAGTAGAAAAACAAGTTTAATGAATTCATAAATCATAAGATAATTTTACGAATTTGTGAAAAAATTAGCCAAAAGTTTCTCAAATGCTGGCGTTTTTTTAATCCACAAATAAATCATAGCAATTTTTAACGCGTCTGATATACATCATTACAATAATGTCCAGAATGGTGTTTATTTCGAAGATGAAGAGTAATTTCGCCAGGTTACACCAGCAAAATGGATGTCGTGAGACGATGGTAGGCAACTAACACATCACCACGTGACCTACAGAACGACAAACAACACACCTGACTTACTGTGCTTTCATCCAGAATGAGAAAGCGTACCTACCGTCTAGCACTTTTGAGCGTTTTCAATGATTCGTCGCGACATTTATTCAATACTTCAATACTCATTCACCCAAGGTTTTTTTTAAACCGGATAGCAATAATATTGATTTCATTTGTGTTATTCTTTACTAGAACGGAACTTGATTCAAGCTTAAACGATCATCATCATCACCATCGTCATCATAATCATTATCATAATCATCATCTTTATCATCATCGTCGTCATAATGGGCGGCGTGATGGCTCAATGGTTAAAGGCGCCTGGTCGTGCTTATTGCAATGACTGGGTTCGAATACAAAGAGATCCCCGCCTATCATATGCAATGTGTAGGATGCGTGGTTTGCACGCGTATTCATATACGCTGTGTGTGTTTGTCGTTGAAACCTCTGAAGCTAACGCAAAAGAGAGAGAGTAACCTTTAACCTTTAATGTTATATTGTTATTGAGATGACAGAAGGATGCCGATAAAAATATAGTTGATCCATTTGCTTAAATTTGAACGTTTACAAATACGGTGTGAATGTTAGCATATATAGCACTAGTAACTGCCAATTCGCGTTTTCATTTGAAAAAACGACTTCAAAAATCTATTCAATATTTTCAATTCATTCATTTCCTGAAGCAGCTGACCAGAGAAGCAAATACTTGTAAAAACATTTATCACATGAACAGTCTCAAATTCTCGAACTGATCAAGCTATCAAAACTTGAAAGTCTTGCAGTAGTTGTACACAGAGCAACAACAACAACAACACAAACGAACGCCACAACAAATGGCGAACACGTCGAGTGTAAAATTGAAAAAATTCCTCCTCAACCAGGTAAAAAAGCAGGTGGGAACGATATCTCCTCATGGAAATTAAGCTCCACTCACTACGTGACAATTTAGATTTTCTCTAATTGCTGGTCCGATCAATAAAATTTCTTGTTTGAAAAAAAAAATTAAAAAAATTCTTTTGTGTTTTGGAACGATGAGAAAGTTTAATGAGTGCATGCATGCATGCATGTTTGCTTTGCCTGAGTGGAAGCTGCCCGTGTGTTTCACGTGTCATGAATTATGAATGAATGGATCGAGTCAAGTAATATTCTTCCAAGCTATCCTCATTAAAAACTTTTTGTTGCATTTTTAAACCTGAACAAGTCTAGAAATGTAAATTGAAATATTGTTATTGACTTGATATGTATGAAGTATCATCTATCAACCATTCGTTAATAATCTTATTTAAGTTCTTCAATGATATCCTCCTAATTAAACGCCATGAAAATTGATCAAGCTATCAAAACTTGAAAGTCTGCAAAGTAGAATTTTTGTTTTAGAATCGATGCATTGAATTCTTTTCTGGAAAGTTCAACAGAAGTGTTCAATTTATTTATAGTTAATTTTTTAAAACTAACATTTTAAGAAGACTTTTTTTATTTTTTTTTGTTTGAAGTCCATATGTTGGTATCCGGTATTTTTGACTGAGTTTGACATCAATGTTTATGGATACACATATGTATATGTACTATATATATTTACAAATACATGTATGTATGTATATATATATATATATATATACATGTGTATGTATATATATATATATACCTCACTTTATCAACTTCTACACATTAAGTAACTCCGTTCAATCTACAAACCACTAGACACACCCCTCTCTTCTATATCTACAAAACTCGCCTCAAATTAATCCAGACAAGCATAAAAATAACAGGTCCTAAAATTTGGACAAAACTTGTTACTCCCCATCTAAGAGCCATCATAAACCTACAACATTTCAAGTCAAAATTCCGTGCTTTTTTAATGACACTGGATCTCGACTCCACCACCTAATATTATATTAAGAATACGTTAGAACAAATGATGCGGATGAATGGTCTTTATGAATGGTTAAACATTTATGTGTTTATATACGTACTGAGCGAACATTTACATAGTTATATGTCTATATATGTATGACACGAACATTTACTAATTTATCTTCAATTATCTTTCTGCTTCAGTTATTTTCCTTATTTTATTTCATTAACTATCCATGTATCTACCAGCGGTGGCCACCACAAGACAAACAGTCTTATTCGGTCTCCGCATATTCAACTTCATAACTTTTATTCACTTATTTGATATGTTGTTGATTATGAATAAAACTTTGAAAATGAAATGAAATGAAAAATGTGAGAGAGAGAGAGAGAGATAGGGAGAGAGAAAAAGAGGGATGGAGAGAAAAAAGAAAGAAACAGTGAGAAACAGAAAGAGAGAGAGAGGAGACAATTTTAGCGCTGTTGTTGTGGGGAGCTTACAACACAACGTTTAATTATTATCATCCATTGCTAGGATTGTTGCATTTCTAAGTTTTTATAAACTCGCAAATAGCAAATAACTATAGTTATTCGTCATCACTTTTCAGGAAGTTGTCCAAATTACTTTCATCGTTACGTTTGTCAACATAATTACTTTAATTTTTTTAAATTAAAATCATCATAATTATCAACGTCATCATAATCATCGTCGGCATCATCATCATCATCATCATCATCATCATCATCATCATCGATCGCATGCATCTGATTCATCACGACTTTATTATCAATTAACTTTTAACCAATTGCTTGCTGCCAAGAGCTCTGACGTCATTTGATGGGAAGTACAAAAACACTCTGACACGAATGAACAAAAGAAGCTAGATGGGAAGAAAGAAATTGTGTGAGAGAGAGAAAGAGAGAGAGAGAGAGAGAGAGTGAGACGAAAAAGAAAAATACGAAAGGGAGAAAACCAAAATGAAATGCTAATAAATATATTTATATGTATATATATATATATAATTTAATAATATATAATAATATAATATTATATATATATACATATACATGCGTGTGTGTGTAAAATATATATATATTGTGATTGCCGGTTGTCTCTTGACTTGTCAGCCACTTTTTAAAAAATTTCATAAATTTCTTGCTGAAGATTGTTCTGAAAATCAAAGTAAGTTCAACACATTAGATGTCATTTTATTTAATTATTTTATTTTTAGTGTATTTTTTAAAGAAATCACGAATGATAAATGTTACAAAAACACTTTATTCATGACGACGTCATTAACAACTGGAGCAAGAACATGCTCCACAACAAAAACAACGACACAATGAAGTAAAATGGTTATACAACAACACACGCATAGAAATTAGAATGCAAAATACAAATTGCAAACAAATTCATTTCTGAAATTTGTTGCGGTTGAGCGCTAAGACAACAGACACTTAACTGTTATGTCATAATTTTCGTGAAAATCATTATGACTAACTTAATTATATATACAATACACATCACCATAATCAACAGCAACTTTATGAAATCATCAACAAAATTACACAAACAACAACGACAACACAAACAACAACAACACAAACATCAACAACAATACAAACAACAACTACAACACAAACAACAACGACAACACAAACAACAACTAGAATATAAACAACAGCAACATAAACAACTAGGTCATTACTCAGTAACAAAGATTTATAACAAAGCGTTCACAGATGAAAAGCGCCAAGGAGATAAGGAGCAAACGTCTGCAAGATTTTCAGGTCTGGTGCGAAAGTTACGGGGTCTCGAAAAGCACCTTTCAAGCCCTCAACCACGATGGGTACCGATCTCTTGATCAGGTGCGTTTCAACGTGATATTTGGACTTTTTTGAATCTTCACGTTGTGGTTGTTACATACAGCTGTTACAACCTATCATTTACTTTCATTCATTTTCACATTTGATTTGTTATGTCAAACGAAATGAAGTCACCGCAATATTTATCCATTCATTCAACCAACCAACAGCAAACTAACAAACCAACCAACCAATCAACCAACCAACCGACTAACCAACCAACCAACCGACCAACCAACCAACCAACCAACCAACCAACCAACCGACCAACCAACCAGCCACACACACGATTTAATGGCCGACAATAATGCACGTTTTCATTTGTTCGTCGTTAGCTTCTTAATTTACGACGCAAATTGATTTTGTTTTTTTGTGGCAGGAAATATTGCTAACGAATGTTCATTGTTAGAATTATTTACAACAGTTTTAATTTCTTTGTTTCCTTCTTTTATTTTCTTTCTCTCTCTCTCCCTCTCTCTTGCTCTCTCTGCTTCTCTGTCTTTCGTCTGTTTGGCTAGCGTGCGTAGATGACGAAGATAACTGTTGTTGTTGTTGTTTTTATATTGTTGACATTATTTACATTGTTGTTGCTGTTGTTGTTGTTGTTGATGATGATGTTGTTGCCTGCTCACAATGGTCGCAGTTGTTTATGTTGTGTTGTCGGCACGAAACGATGAAAGAGTGTGCCCTAGTTTGTTGTTTCATTCTATTTATAGCATGTCGGACTTTTGTATAGAAGTAGATTGAAGAAGCATTTGGCTATTATTAACATCCAAGTTTTATGTTTGTAAAGTCTGAAAATATTCCGATGTTTTGTGTGTTGTTTTATTTGAAATTTTTTCATTGTAACATATAGACTTTGTTGTTTATTTTTTATTAAGTATCCGTGGTCATGGATCAATAATTATAACAATAATAATTAAATTATGCTATATTATATATATATTAATGATCTATAATATTTATAGCATTACGTCGCTGACAATAAGATTTCGATACAGGTTTTCAAGTTGCGGGGGAGTAATGATAAAGTGATCGACGAATTGAAAATAACCAGCAATGAAAAGGTTGATCTCAGATGTTTCTTTGCTTGCTTGTTTGTTTGTACTGCTAATAATAACTTGTTAGAGGCCAGGATGGTGTAATGGTTAAGGCGTCTGGTATTGATGTTGCAGTAACTAGTTTCGAACGCTAAGAGATCCCCTTTTATCATATGCAATTAATGTGAAATATGGATTTAATTATAAATAGTATTATTAAATAAATCGTTACTGTAAAATAAATCATTCAACAATAACGTAATGGCAAGAAAACACATTAATGCTATCTATATAAGAATAAAATATTATAAATATTATAAATATTCATATTTAGACCACACAACAACACACAGAGTCACGCCACTTTGTATCTTAAACCTTATTTAATGATATTTTCATATTATAACAATGACGCTACGACTTCAAAAGTTTTTGCGAATAAAAAAAAATGGAATTTCGTAATGTGATAATATCATTAAACGCCAAGTAGTTAACGTAATGTCGAACAAAAAATGACCTTATCTTATTACATCCAATTCCTTAACATCTCCACACCGACCGACCGACCGACCGACCGAACAAAACAACACACCACCCAACAACACAGCTACACACGACACAACTACACTCCACACGACAACACAACACACAACAACATACCTTATTTATCAGGCCATTCTACGGAGCGCATTGTATCAACATTTCGTTGACGAGACAGTCAACCGCATGGCGATAACATCAGGTAGAATATGACGATGATGTTGTTATGATGATATCATGTTTACATGTGATCATTGTGATGTCAATGACAATAACATTAAATAGATTATGATGATGTTTTTCGACATTATATTCAAATGTGATGTAATGATGAAGACGTAGTTTTGATGTCATGGTGATGCTGTTTGATGTCAAAGATGTCATTATGATGTTATAATGATATTGTTTTGATGTCATGATGATGTTGCACACAATGTTATATTTAGAGTCATGTTCTAAGACAATCTGTTCATTTTTTTGAAGTTTTAAAATTTGATGCAAGCACTCAAAGATTCACTTATAAGTCAAACAAAAGAAATTTTCATGAAAAAGTTGTCCATCTATTTTCATTATTCTTTCAACAAGCATTATTTTATTATTTCTTTATTTTTCTTCTTAAAGGATGGCATGATACTTGCCTGATAGTTTTTGATCGACCGACAAATTTTTAACATTAAAAACATTTCGATCCATTCAACACAACATTTTGTATGCATGTATATATATATATATATATATATATATATATATATATATATATATATATATATAAACACATTAACATCGAATTAATTTAAAAACATAAAATCGAATAAATATGGAAAACAATTATTCAAAAAAATTTTTGCAAGAGTTAACAAACAAAATTAATGTGATCGATAGATGAATCTGAGAGAACGATGCTAGAGAGATCCCTGGACCAACAGGACTTCCAACGAATGAAGAACGATCTGCAGATGCGAAAGATGCAGAAAAAGAGTAAAAAATTAAATGTCGGCTGCCCAGATACAAGTGGCGGGAGTTCTAGCAACAAAAACGTCGACGATCACCGAACCACCAGAGCCGTCAAAAATTGTTGATTGGTTGGTTCGCTGCAGGCGTACAAATTTATAAACATGTACAATTACTAACTTTTAGCCATGAACTAACCGATTTGCAATATTTATTATTTTGTATTGTTTGTATCGTCGGTGCCTCAAAAATTCCTTTACATTGTGATAAGCCTAGTGACGAACCACTATAACTCTGTCATGGTATGTTGTGTAATGTTATAGGTTGTGTTATCTGTTTATCTGTTACGCTATGTCATATGTTATGTTTAGCAAAAGTTTATTCAGCCGATTTGCAATCCCAGCCTGAAGTCTTCTACTTCTAATTTTTGAGTCGCTACTTGCTAGTTTTTTAATTAAAGTTTTATGATTTTCGTTGATTTTAACAACAAAAAGTTTCTATGTCAGAAATAAATTTGTAATGATGACAACAAAAATAAATATCGCCAGCGATAATCAAACCTCGTTATGTTTAGCAAAAGTAAAATTTAACAACATGCGTAACAAGCGTGATCATATCGTTGTTGCATCTAAACAAAACAAGACAATGGTGGAACGATCGTCAGTTTTTAACATCAGCCAACGAACTGCAATTCATTAACATAAAAATGGTCCTCAATCCCAACCAAACAAATATATTTTGCGTGGAAAGAAATTGTTCATGTTACAAGCCAATCAGCTGTAGTTCTGCAAGAATGTTGTTTATTGTCAAGACTTGGAAAATTAGGCAAACGCTGTGCAACATGTTTATAACATATAGCTATGATTAAAAGTTTGGCAAATAATGTCGCCAGTATTCTATAACGATATTAACAAGAAGCGATTTGAAAACAACAACTTAGCTAAAATGTTTATAATATTTAACGTTTAATCAATTTTATTTGATAATTTACACAAATTTTGACTAATGAACAAAACGAAACTATTTACATATAAAAAATAATAAACTCGGCCTCCCATTCTAGCCTACTGGCACAACTTCTCCAAAATCATGTCGGCGGCACTGGCAACGGAGGACGTAGAGGAGACTTTGTACGTATAATCATACTCGGGACTGCTGGCTACCATCCTCATCGTTTCCTCGTCAGGGGTTTCTAACAAGCCGACGCCGAATATTTCAGCCGCTGCCTTCAGTTCGTTGGCAGCAGGTGCAGTGGCGAGAATATCGACAGTTGGTTTGAAGTCGCTGATGACAACCACAGCGGTTCGAACACCCATCCGATGGCCAACCTCAGGTCTCAGCACGTTGCTGTTCACGTGTCGAAGAGCTTTTGCAATATTCGTCCACTCTAAAACTTGGTAAATGTTGAGGGCACTGACAAAAATCTGACTGTTATCAACACCAAGGTATCTGAATGTAGAAGGTTGGATTATTTAACAGTGTTGAAATTTCATTCAACCAATCAAAGTTACCTACTCGTTGAAATTAATCAGCAAAAGTTACTAATTTAATTGCAGCAGAATGTTCAAAATGAAATATTCACAAAGAACAAAAAAAAGATCAAATTAAATCATAAAACTTGTTGTAAACCAACGGATTTTTTAAGGCTGATCATGAAGCACAGCTACAGCTGCTAAATATTAAATGTAGCCACCATCCTATCGATACAAACTACTTTCGTAGAGTTCTGCGTAAAGATCGTTACCACTACCGCTAATTTTTCTCGCCAAAATTTAAAATATTTAATCTTTGTTCAAAATAATTAATTTATTTATAAAAAGTAAATACTGTAAAACAGTAGTTACTTAATTTCAATACTGTAACTTTTATGTGATTCCAATGAGCGAACGAACTTGCATCCATCACAAACAATGATTAGTAATTAATAACGAACCATAACTACTATGAAGTTTGATTTAAGTATCATTGCAACGTTAACGTATGAAGTAAGGAGTCTATCATAATTATTTGATCGCTTCCAATCACATGCATTGAAAGTCACCACTTGAAACTGGTGATGAGGGCGGCGTGATGGTCTAATGGTTAAGGTCGCCTGGTGCTGTTTCGCAGTAACCGGGTTTGAATATGACAAAAAGATGCCCGCCTATCACATGCTTCGTGCGTGATTCGTCATTTAGCATGTATTCATATACGATGTTTGTGCGCTCTGTTGAATCCTCTGAACTTTGGAAGAGTGTAATTAATTGACCTTTAACATTTAACCTTGATCTCAGACGTGTACAGATCTCCCTTCAAATGAAATTAAAAACCACAGAGGTAAACAACAGAACACGAACCACAAACCACCGAAAGGTAGCAAAAAAAGAGCGACTTTGAAGCAATAAACAAATAAAACAAAACCTACGGTGATTAAACCGCCAATTAATTAACGCTGTCTAATGCAAAATTTACTCTCTCGCAGAACATAAATAACACCGCAGACGCTGCAATACTACAAAACTAACTGCGCTAAATTGCTACAACTCTGCAGACCAACTTGTTGAAGTTGAAAACTGTTGTAGGATCGTTAGCAAACGTTACGTAAGCCATACGAGTTCGACCGTATCTGAAGTTGAGTCCCTCTGTAATGCGCTTCATAATTGATGTGGCTATGTCGAAACCTCCCAACTCCAAACTACCAGAGACGTCAGCCAGAAAGACGACATCAAGGTCCAGCGAGTTGCAGGCTGTTTGTTTTATTCAATAATTTTAGTCTTTAGTTAAAAATTTTAGCAAATTTAATTAGATTTTCTTGAGTTCTAAAATAACTTCTCGAGATTTGAAATGTTTTTAACTCATTATGATTATATTGACCTCGCTAAACAAAATTCAAAAAAGCTTCCCGACAAAATAAATGATCTAAATAGACTTAGGTTAGACAGATAAATTTAATTTACACTATTAATAATTAACGTTAAAAAAACAGAAACATTAAACTTTCAACTAACTTTTTTCGCATCTTGAGCCTGAGAATGTTCCGGAACACGAGCATGTGAAAGTGTTCAATCCCTCCGCGCATTTGCCGCCGTTGAAACACGTCTGAGAGGAGCACATTGACACGTCTGTCGGTTGTAATAGTTCTTAAATGGTTGTAATAGTTCTTGAATGTTTGCAACGTCTCAAATTTTGTTTGAAAATTTTGTTGAACGTTGAAACGGTCACAAGAGTATTCTATTTTTTTTTAGATATTTGAGCTTGTCTTTTCAAGCAGAATTTCTCCATTATTAATTATTTTGCAACTAAAATTTATGAATCGTTTATTCAGTAGCGTCAAATGATCTAATCCTAATGAACAATATTTCTGTATATCGACGCTCCTAAGCTGATTAGATAAAAATTATCAAAACTAACCGCAAAGGAAACATGTTTGAGCTTGTAAAATTACAGCAAATAGCTACTAGGTGTTACTTATATTGCAATATGAATGCGTGGTACCACGATCTAAAACTTGGTTCCATAGCATTGTGCTTTGTGATGGTAAATGGTTGCGTGATAAAAATGATCTGCACCAGTTAATCGCTAATGGTTATAACGTGATAGCGTTCATAACATGATAATTGTTTGTGCGATAATGTCATCACTGACATCAGTAAATTAGCTCTCATTTAGCTGATGCTGTTTCAAGCGAAGACACAACAGAAGTTGCTACGTACAGCGATGCGGCGTGATAAAAATGATCTGCACCAGTTAATCAAAACAATGTTATTGTGAACTTTAAAATGTTTAACTGTTGCACATGGAGGCAGAGACGAGACTGGCCTGCGCAGGTAAGCGACCAAACGTTAAGACCGAAAAGTAATTGTAAGCAATCGGCTCGCTGGCCAAGTTGCTCATTTGCAGATAATTTCTTCCAAGAATGAAATCCGGTCCAACGACAACAACGATGGTCGAAATGCCAGCAACGTGAGCTTTCACAGCAACCGACATGACATCTGTATCAGAAGCGTGAGGCAGTCCTCTGGTCACGATGACTGCGATGTTCGTGGCGTCCGCTCTGTCCCCGCTACTGGCAGTGAAGACATTGTTGATGGCAAGGTTGAGACCTGTTTAGTTATAAATTTTCAGAATCTGTCATAAATAAAATAATTGTGCAAACTGAAGCAAACTAACCGCTGGATATCATTCGTTTTTCCACTCCAAAACTCAGCTGATCGGTGAGAAACATGTAATCGTATATCGTTGTGCTGGAAGACAGAGGAATTATCACCTAAACGTGAAAACAAGTTCACTTATTTATGGAAGTCGCAAACACAATCGAACGACGCTTGCATGAACGCTTGAAAAAGCACAGTACCAATGCCACAAGGATTGCTTCTATTTTCATGAACAGAAGAATGCTTGGTTGTTAATTGAAAATAGCATTGCTTAACAAAGTATATTTTTTAAGTTGAAATTTAATAAAAAAATCTGCAAAGTGGTAAAAATCTTCATTATTTTTAGCAAATGAAACATACCAAAAAGCTAAAACATACTCAATTATTTCAAAACAAACTTATTTAATATTGAACGTTTTTGTTTCAAAGTGTATTTCAGAGTTGAATATAACAAAAAATGATGATTGCTTTCAAACTAAAAGATGCCTCTGATCTGACTTTCAAAATAAAATCTAAATTTGATATTTATTTGATTTCACCTTAGCATGTTCTGCATATTCAACAATTGCAACCCGCGTTTTCCCGCTTTGAACATCCATCTGCCTGATAGAGCCTTTGATGAAATCCGTCAAATTTTTGTAGATCTCTGGCTGCATGTCTTGAGACACGTCAATAAGGAAAGCTACGTCAATCTGGTTGACACAAGCTACGATCGAATTTCAAAAATTTCATAAGATGTGGAAGGATCATTTCGACGACAAAATAACAAATTAGGTCAGTTCAATGCAATATGACCAAACAGTTCAATCGGCAAGAAAAAAACTGACGCAGATTGCACGTGTCTCCTATGAAGCCAGTGGGGCAATCACAGGAAAAACTGTTTATGGTACTTCGACACGTTCCACGGTTTTGACAGGGATTTGATGCACACGCGTCCACATCTGAAGAAAAACCAAAAAATAAGCAACCAACACTTCGTTGAAACATAATTACTTAAAAAATTTGAAAATAAACAACAATTAACTTTTAAAGTTGGATGAATTGAAGAAAACCTCTGCAAAGAACATTAGACAGGGGAGTAACAATGTCAGTCAGTTGGAAGTAATCTCTGATGACAAACATGTTGGCCGAAATTGGGAAGCTGGTGATTCTTGAAAGTTCGTCGACATTAACGTACGATCCAATGCCGATGGTCAATATTGTGATGCCGGCGTTCATGGCCAGTCTCGTTTCATCCAACGTTCTGTTCTGCACATTTGACTGGCCTTCAAATTGTCAAGAAACTAATGTAATTCTATGGATGAAGTTTAAGACGTAATTAATAAAACATTTTAAATGGAAAATTTGAACGTCATACAACTTTTCAAGAAAATAAGTATAAATTATTAAAATATTTTATAAAGTCATGGAATAGTCAAAAATAAAATTAGGAAATAACCATCGGTTATAAGCAGTAAAACATTAGGTGCATTGAGTCGATCCCCATTGTACGGTTGGAACATTTCCATTCTGGCTACTCTGATTGCTTCTGCGGTGTTCGTAGAGCCTTCAACGAATCGAAAGTTGACCGCATTGAGAGCAGATTTCGTGTCAGTGTAAGTTTTCAGCTGAAATTGAATCTGCAAAACAAACATTATGCCGTACAACGTAAAATAATATAATGTACATTATAATACGATTTTCGTCAATATATTTATTTAAAATAAAAGCTGTTAAAATAGTTACGCCAAAAAGAAAAACACTATTTATCTCAAAAGGTCGGATTTATACTTTGTAAATTAATGAACGATTCCAAAGCGGTGTTTCAATTTGCAATTGACTTTTGATGTTTCTTAAATTAAAATTTTCCAATATTTCCTTACAATTTGTTATTTAGTATATTTAACATTTTTGTCAAATTAAATATTAAGCCATAAGTTGGCGTTAGAAATCCCACTCACTTCAGCTTTGTCGGAAAATATGAGAGCTCCAACGCGACTGCCTACATTCAAGTTGAGACTGATGATGAGATTGCGCGTAAAAAGTTGGGCCTGAATGTAATCGGAATAAAGAAGGCTCGATGAGCAGTCCAGTGCCACAACGAGGTCCACGTAGTTCGTACATCCTGTTTCAAACCATCGATGATGATTACTTTAAAAATTAATTCGCACTTTTATTGTGTTTTTAAAATTGAATTCGTTACAGTCGGCATTAATATTAAAAAATTTATATTGTTTAAAAAACATCAAAGACTATTATGTTATCATTGTAAATATTATGCAAATACATTTGTGTTAGCAATGCGTTTGCAACCAACTAATTTAATCTGATGACATCTTCATCTTATGATTACTAAAAAAATGACAAAATGTTAAAAAAATTAAAATTAATTAAAAAAACATAAATGGCATCCTTTCAAAAAACAATGTTTGACTTAAGCACTTTTAAAAAAATAATAAAAATGTACTTTTTTCGCATTTAGGGCCAGTGAAGTTACCCGGGCATTTGCAGTAGAAATTGTTCAGACCACTCTGACATGTACCTCCATTAAGACACGGATTACTCAAACAATTGTCGATCTCTGGTGAAACAAACATCAAATATTTGCCAAAGCATTGTAATTGTTTAAAGCAGCTATGTTGTTTCTATGTTAACCTTTTGTACCCATTTCACGTTTATAACTTTTATTGTATTCTCATAAAAATAAAACGATAGCTCAAACGTCATCTACCCATTTATAGTTAGATTTTTTTATTCAGTTTTAATAATTGAAATCAACCCACTGTGTTATATAATCTCTGATTCGTCAAAATATGGCGACGGGAGGTTATCGAGGTGGTTATTTCTGCTCCAATTTATTGAAATATTAAAATGGGCTGGTGACTTTTGTAAATTTTGTAAAGGGGTGAAGGGGGTTCGACTTGAACAATAAAACTTATATTAGGGGTTATTTAGGCCTTATGTTGGTGATGTAAAGTTGGGTTCATCTTTAACTTAAGTTATAAATGCCAAAGAGTTTCATATAATTTGTGTTAATATCAACAAACCATCAACAAATTTCCATCTATAAACTTTAGCACTTCGAAGCAATACATTACTTACCAGAGACTACAATACATACAATGAACAACACATAAGAGCCGTCGTTTTGCGACGTCCCACATCAGTTTTACAAAAATCTTTACAAAATTTAAAAATTGTTGCTTCTTGGCATACGCATCCAAGTTTTTTCAAACAAAATATTTTGGAAGTTTAGACGTTTCTTCCAACATGATGACACTAAATTTAAAAATTCTAATTTGTAAAATAAATGCGAGGTTTGGCATTGTCGCATAATAATTATACAAATAATACTGATTTCAATACCTTTTTAAGCATTGTTATATCAAAAATGTGTATTCATTTTTAAATTATTCGGCGATTTAAAAAACTTCAAACTTACGATTGCAAATGAGTTTAAGCAGCGGATCAGATGCAGTTGTCAGAAGGTCATAATATTCAACAAAAATGGTGTTCTTCTCACTCGGATAGGAAGACATTGTTTGCAGCTCGTTTTTGTTAATCATACTTCCTGGCAGTTTTCACAACATTTAAATCATCATTTTTAATACAATAGTTAAAACATTAAAATATAAGCACGTTCATAATTTCAAACAAATTCTATAATTAAAATCTATTATCATGTAAATCAATCAACACACACACACACACACACACACACACACACACACACACACACATACAAAGACTAAAACACATAAAAACACGACTGACGTATTTATTGTTCCACAGAGAAAATATATTCACGCAGCGAAAAGCATACACACAGACACAGACGAAACCACAAAAAGAGAAATATTAAATAAGAGAAAGACACACTTGACCGCAATTCATCACGGCTGGTATGCAAAATATTTCAGACGAGGTAATCAGATCCATATGCAACCATTTTCGCATGTGAAACTAAGACGCCAGCGCACACAGCAAAATGCATACACACAGACAGACGAAACCACAAACAGAGAAATATTAAATAAGAGAAAGACACACTTGACCGCAATTCATCACGACTGGTATGCAAAGTATTACAGACGAGGTAATTAGATCCATATGCAACCATTTTCGCATGTGAAACTAAAACGCCAACGCGCAGACACCTTCTCCTATATAAGGAGATGCAGCATTAAGCAGAGAGAAAAACTACAGAAGACACACACAGAACTACACGACAGACGAGACGGGAAGAAGAACATAAGACATACACGAGTCTACTCGAGAGACGAGACGGAACAAGACGGGAAGGACACAACATAACTCACGCAACAGATAGGACTCAAGACATACAAATAGATTTTACTCGTAGCATTTATTTTATTCGTATATATCACCTTGTTTTGGAAAAAGAACTGTAAAACTAAAATGGGTGAGTTTGTGTTTAATTCGCTAAAAGACAATATTTTTTATCGTCGTAAATAACATAATAACTAAATCGCGTAAGTCATCAATTTAATTCGTCACCATTATACATTCGTTTAACGATAATCGAGTTTGATATCGAGCATCACATCAATGATCCGCTAGTTCCCTGTTCCTATGTGGATACGGTATTCATCGCAACATCAAGATAGAGAACCAGAACTATCTACATAATAACACAACATACAAAGAACAACATCCACATAATACTATTAACCTATGCCTAAAGAAATTATGTCAATACCGGCATTTCTCGTCAATACAGCCTGAAAATAATTGGAAAACACGTTTAAGACAGGCAGATTTAAGAGGCTATATAAATTTTATAAAAAACTTGACAAAAAAGAAAAGAAATAATAAATAGAAACCTCTTGCGTTGCTGCAGTAAAATTATTTGCAGCTCCGTCAGTCATTAAAAGAGCCACTTTTGCGACACCCCTTCTCGCACCTCTTTCTTCAGAGAATGCTGTTTCTCTCAAGAATTTGAGCGCTAGATTAGTATTTGTGACACCTCCAGTATAAGGAGCGGACTGAACAAGATTTATTAAATCCTGTGTGTTACTTGACGTTCTTAAAGAGAAGATTTCATTCGGCTGTGTGTCAAAAGTCATAAAACCAATTTTTGTAAAACCTAGTTCTACATCCATTTTTCGGATAAGATCGATGATGAACAACTTTTCCTTGTTGTAATCATTAAGAAATATACTTCCCGAAGTATCCAAAATAAATATGAGATCCAACAAACTGCTACAACCTGCATCATTCAGTTAAAATTTAATTTTATGATGTCACAATATTACAATCGTGACCATGAAAAAAATATTTTAGAATCTAACTCGATGGTGGCAGTTTGCACGTTCTCTTTACTAAAGTATTTTTGAGGAACTTCAAGTCTGCGAATTCATTAACCTTAAAAAAATATGAACTTGGCGGACTAGATGCAATGCCGATTAACTCATTCCTTCCCGCTTCGTCAATGTCTCCTACACCAATCGCAAATATTTGAATTCCTTTGTCTTTTAACATTTTGGCTGTTGGGATGGTTTTTACCTTTATTAAAAAAGTAAAATGAATTAAAATAAGGTTTTGTGACAATTGACACCGTGCTAAACATAAAAAGAATGAAATGCTTACCTGGTCAATGTTGGATGTCCCGTCGGTAATAATAATAACAATTTTTGGTACGTCTGGTCTCGATCCACACGATGCTGTGAACACCTGCTCCACAACAAATTGAAGAGCAAGTGCCGTGTTAGTTCCTAGATAAAAAAAAAAGTAACAACAGAAATTAATTTATGAAATGAAATGTTGATTGAGCAAACCTCCTCCGTTGTTATAAACCACATCTTTGTTGACTTTCTCAACTATTTCATACCTATTGTTGTAATTATTCAAACAAAAAAATCTCGTAGGTTCGATGTTGAATCTGACAACACTGACACGCACGGCTTGCGAGCTGATGTACATGTTTTCAACCACAGAGCTGACGAACTTTACATCGGCCTCCCAATCCGAAGGATAAATTGTTCCAGTTGAATCCATTAGAAATACAATATCCGCTTGCCCTGAGCAAGCTGATAACGATTTGATAACGATTATATCTTTATTTTTATGTTTCAAATGTTCATGTTCATATTTCAACCATTTTAAAAGTGAAAAAAGTATTTATTAATTAAAAATATGTTGGTTCTGCTCGCGTTAAATTTTGGAAGTTAAGAAGACTTAAAAAAAGAACTTTTGAAGCTGATCTAAAATTAACAAAAAGTAAATCAAAACTAGGTGAAGCAAATGAAAACTCAAGTGAAAATTATATGATGAAATTTAACTGACATTCACGTCATCGATGTGCTTATAATATTAAGCAGAACTATAAACAAATATTTTTAATGACATAAACTCAATTTTTCATAAAACCCCCAAGTCCAAACAAAATCGAATATTCTCCAACCAGGGATTTCTTTGCAGAGTTGCTGTATGGAGCCCATCATATCAGGTCCAGCAAACGAGCCATTTCTGAAAAAATATTTGTAATTGCTTGTTGGGTACGGTAGAATTTCATCCAGCAATGAATTGACTTTTAGTTGGTCTTGTGAATTTCCATACACCATTGCTAAGATCATTATGCCTAGGTTACAGAAAAAAAAGAAACGTCACAGAGTAACCAACAGACAAAATCTTGCAATCGTACACACGAAAACAAAAAAGTCATTTATAGTAAGTATTGAACAAAACAATGATTTTTCTTTTTTCGAATCTTAGTTTTTAAAAAGTTTATGAAATCTGTATTACAAAAAAAAAACCTGAACTTCTGAGATCCAACGCTAGTCGGTTGAGATCACTTCTAAAATAGTCATTCTGCAGAATCAAAGTATCTGAAACAACAAGGATTATGACTTTTGCTACCCATGAGCGCATTCCATTATTGGTCCTGAGAACTTCGTCTGATACCAACTGAAGGGAACTTTTCAAGTTTCCAATCCCCCCTCGAAACACCGGCTTACCGATAATAGCTGAACTCAAAAAATTAGAATCAGTGTAGTCAGTCAAAAATATTTCAGACTTCCCTGTAGAGCTGATCGTTGACAGCCCGACATGGGTGGAATCAGGAGAAACATACAACCAGTTGTTCACGATGTCTCTTACAAAATTCAACGAGTTGTAAAAATCGCTAGGCGTAGTAGATGACGATGCGTCAACCAAAAATACGACGTCAGCTTCACCCTCGCAATCTTTGTATAAATTCAAAGGGTAAATTAAAATTTAATAATTTTGTATAAAGAATAGCTAAAAACATTTACGTGTAATAAGAGCATATTCTATTAATATTATTTAAGCATTTCTAATTACAATTGCTAGTTCATCTACTACTACTAACTTAAATAACTAAAATATTCAAATTACCTTCTTTATTCAAAACATTTTGTCCCACACAAACCGATACCAGCAAAGACACTGTTAAAAAAGTTGAAAACAACTTCTCTTTTGGCATCACTTGAGAATGTTAAAAACTCAGAAAATTATAAATTTACTTTAGACAGTGTTTGATGTGATCTCTAAAATATTATGCAATTTTTTCATGCCTGTTTATCGTGAACCGTACATTCATATCATAACCATCATATGATATTAAATGTACATCACAAAGGCACGATATTAAATATTAATAAACGCTTAAATAATGCACTGCACGTAAATCTGCTTCAAAATTTACAGCACACGAATAAAGAAACGCGAACGACAAAGAAGGATTAGTTATTTATAGTGTGTTTTGAATGCCACGTTGTTTAAGGTCGCTATGCATATATGTGAAAATGATGTTTTAAGCACGTTTTGTATACTATTATATAAATCCGATAGAAAAGTGAGCATTTCCAACAATATTTAGTATTATAATTACGCCCACACACACAGTGTACGTACATCAGACACACAACCGCAAGCACGTCCACGTAGGAAGACATCGGCCGCACATTATGCATAGGCTCTTAACTGAATTTTCATTTAAACCCATACTGGTATCTTCGTGCAGTGAGAACTTTACATTACGGCGTTAGGCTCCTTTTTCTGAAAGTCTACATGTTTTATTATGAAACAACCTTGCGAAAATAAAATTGATTAAATTTCAATAATTTGTCATTAAATCGAGCGCATTAGATTTAAAGTGGCATTTTGAAAAAACAGTTCGCAAAAGCATTGAAATTTTCAAAAATAACAACAAATGATAATCACGTGAAGGCATTTCTTCAAAATATTTTTTTAATCACGACCCGTCTATTTAAAGACGTAAATAAAACGGCTATTGTCACAGCTTGTGTATTCAACAACAGCTGATCGAATATTTAATTAATCGAGATTAGCTTTCGAAGAATTTTGAAAAATCTTTGCAACCGTTGAAGTGAACTTATCACGAATGTATTTTTTAAATAAAATAAATCAGTTAAATCAATAATAAATTTGTTAAATTAATATAATTTTTTTGACCCATTAACATTTAACCCAAAACCAAACATCAAATTACGAAGTAAAAGAGTAACATAAAATGAGATTAGCATGTTAGCACGCCTGCATATGCAACGACCTGGAAATTCTTTACATATTTCTCATAAATTCAATATATTCGCAGTAATGATCATATCATTAAGAACCAAAAAAGCCATTTAACTTAAGTTATAAGATGAACAGATTATCACAATATGAAAGAACGAAATCACTCCGGATTTAATACCAAACAAACTCCTTGTAAAATCCAATGACTGAGATGTTGCTTTGTGGGTAGGTCAGCCTCAAATATTAATCCAACTCCCATGGCGTCTCTCCTATCAGAAGTTACGTACACGGGAGTTCGTAGAGTGTTTGCTAATCTAAGTTTGCTTCTCTGAATGGGTATCATTTTTATAATGGGCATAGGGGTTGATAATTTTTTGTGTTCCTGCTTTACTAAACAACAATTTTGATAATCCCATCCAGCCCCCTCTAAGTACAATCCTGTAACCATTTTGCCCTGGCTGATTGAATCTAAGGCATCTCCAATAATAGGTTCAGACATAACTTTAGTGAACAGAGTTGATTTGCTTAGCGGCCATCCATTCTTTCGACAAGTCATTTGAATGAGCGCTGTGATGTACGATTCAGGCACATGTAGACCAGACAGCCACATCACCTTTAAAATTTACAACATCAAACTCATGTAGAATGTGATTTAATATAAACTCATTAACTAAAACGCCTACATGTGTTTTATAAAAAAAATGTTGAACAGCTATTTTGTTTAAGATAAAAAATTTACTTAAGATAAATTATAACTGAACATTTTATAGAAACAGCAAATTAACATGCTTAACTAACCACAGGTTCGTTATCAAACGCCCATTCGTTGTACTGTCTGCGACGGTCTAAATGAAAAGTAATCCAAGAGGCCAAGGATTTTTTTGTAAGCGGAGCCAAACGACGCCACAGTTGTGGAATTACTCCAAAGAATAACGAATTAGAAATTTCATCGAGGTCATTGTCCATGCCAACTTCTCCAGCAATAGCTTTCCTTAGAGTATGCAAAGAATTTATCATTTTTCTTGAAAGCTTGTTAAAACTTTCTAACTCTTGCAAAAGTACTATGATGCTTGGGGTTATGTTGTTGGCATGATTTTTACGAATATTATCAATATTGAACTCTTCTGGAATCTTACTAAGCATGTCCTGGGCAAGTTTGCTAACTATATCTTCCCTGTTACTTCCACTGGAATCTGTTATTTTTGTTTTAGGTTGAAGCATTTTCATGAAGTCTAGTATGTCTTGGCCAGCTTGCAAGAAATAGCTTATTTCTGCGTTTTCATGCAATCCCAAAACTTCAGGAGACGTAATTAATGGTAAGTCTTCAATATACTCTAAATATTCTTCCTTTGAAGTAGCAGTAGGCAATAAGTATTCAAACTCTTCGCTAATGTTGAAATGAAACTTTTGATAGGGATCCAACAAAAAATCACCCATGTACTCATTCATATAAGTATTCAAAATTCGTCTGTCAAAATCATCTATCGCTCTGCCACCATACATCACCTCACCAATTAGATACTTTAGGCTGTTCCAAGGAATAACCTCATCACTGGAATCTATTACTTTCTGCAAACTACTTTGAAGAATTGTATTACAGACAATAAAGTCAGAATCATTGAAGTCATACGATATATTCCAGCCAATTTTTCCGTATTTACGTCTTTCTTGAACGACGGCATGGAAAAAACTAAGAACAAACAGTAAGGAGGGATAGTGAGGATGGGCACAAAACTTTTCAATAACTGGTGATACTAACTTCACGTAAGTACTTTGCAAATTATGCTTTAGTCCATTTGGTGGCTCAGTCACTACTTTCAGTGATCTCTGAAGTACACTGATAGGGAAATCTCCCACCGGCTCTGTCGTTAACCAAAGTCGGAAATCAGGATGGGGTTTAGTAAAATTTTCAAATTCTTTTTCTAAATCTCGCATAAATCTAATTAATAAATGACAATTTTGCAATATCAACCAATGACCATGCGTCACTGCAGCAGTTATAAGACTCATTGCTGTTTTTTCTTGTCCCTGTCCTAATGATAGAATTTTTAGTTGAGTATTTTTTATATTCACAGAATCTGCAAATTTGATGAGGTCGCTTGTAGGATCTGACCCAACACTTAAAATGAAAATAACGGGTGTAGTTGTAGAACTTTGCTCATGAATTGTGCTTAGACTAACAATGGGAGGGGTAATGAACTGTTCTCCCATGTAGTCACTGATAAAATCACTGATAGCACAATAAAGGCGGTCTAAACGGAAACATCTCAAGAGCATGAGTCTGTGAAAATCACTTAAAGTTTCTTCATACTGCATTGGAAAATCTAAGGTTTCTGGACTATCGTGATCATACCAGACCTTCCAATCCGTTTCGCTTGATTGAATATCAGAAATGATGTTCTCGAAATTATTTGGTGAAACTTCAGGTAAAAGTGTTAAGCATTCCCAGGCATCATCAGGGAGCCATGCAAAAGGGTTAACAAGTGGAGATTTTTCAAGAGATACATTGCCTTTTGTTAAAAAATCCAATTCTTCTTCAGTAATTGAATTTTCATCTAATTTTAATTTGACTGCGATTTGAAGTGAAAAAAGTAGCTTGTGTTTTTCAAATATACCCGTACATCCATAATTATAAACGTTTATAAGCAAAGCTTCAGAAATATTTTTCAATCTGTTAGCTATTCGGCTATCAGGCAAACTTCGTCTAAGACTGTATTCAAAAACTTTAATGTATGCTGACAGTGAATATTGGTACATGACATTAATTGTTGCAAGATCACCTAGAACAAAAAATAAAATTGCTCCAAGTTTAGCGACGGGACGATAAATGTCACGATTTCTGTCAATTTCGTCTGTTGTTAGAGCGCCAAGTCTTAGTTTTTCTGCTACCTCACTTGATTTTAACTTTGTATTTTCAAGGGTAGTAAGAAGGTCCACACTATCCAACATATTTCCTTTCGATTGGGCTAACTCTCTAAGAAGAGAATCTTCCAAATCTTTAAGCAATTTTTTATTTGTGCTTGTCTCGTATATCAATTGTTCACGGCGCTCTTCTAATTCATTTTTTTCAATTTTAACGATCACACCCAACAATTGTTCTTCCAATCCTTTAAAAGTAACTATAAAATTGATAACAGTAGCGAATGCATATATACTTGCAGGGTAATTAGGATTTGGCAATTTTGTGTTAAGATACAAACGAAAGTTATCATCGAAATCAATCATTTTATCACCCATCATAACACCTTGTACTGCCCCTTGTTTGATAAGAGTTTTAGAAAGTATGTTGTAAACAAGAGGATCAACATAATCGTCGACATCTTGGAATAAAAATGATGATCCATATTTGACGGCTAGTTCCAAGTGCTTTATGTAATCAGGTTCGTTAAAACTACTTATTTTAAATGATGTTCCTTTTTCTCGTTGTTTTATCCAGTTCATAGCCTGTTGTTGTGGGTCAATACACAAAGGAAACCGGTTGCTTCGTGTAGCCAGGATGGCATTTTGGACAGATAATTCATCAGGTGGCAATCCCTCAGAGTTCCATTTACTTATTTCAACATCATTTGTTAAAAGTTTAGTCAAAGAGAATGGTTCACTTAAAGGTATTTCCAATTCTTTAATATTTTGCAACCAAGAATTATACACTAAATTTTCTCTAAACTGCCAAGTAAATGGTGAAGTATACGTTAAAAATCCAGCACATAGAAGACAATCACCAATTACATTTCCCTTTTGCAAATAAAGATCTTCAAGTTCTTTTTGCCATCGAATTCTTTCTGATCCAAGACCTTTTATTAATCTATCTGCAGCTACAATTCTTCTTTGCATCAAATCAGTTTCATCCTCCAACTGCTTTTTATCTAACATGGCCGTTTCGTATTGATGTTTTAAATTATCTAGTGTCTTTTGAAGCTGATTTAATTGAGAAGTAATTTTTTCCAATTCGTGCATTGTCGTAGCAAACTCTTTTTCCAATCTTTCAACTTTTTCTTTTTTTGGCTTAACTTCTTTATAAACCTCGCAGTACCCAACTACAGCTTGAACAAACTTCATTAAACCTGCTCCAGCTCTGCTTTTGTCTCTCATCTCTTCGACCGTGATGTTCATTTCTTTCAAACAGTACTTTACTACATGAATATTTCGTATTGGTATGTTATCAACATCAAGTTCTTTGAGAGATTTTAAAAAGTTAGGATCAGTCATTAACGTTTTGGCTGATTTCCAAGATACGTCTTTAATTCCTTTTAAAACTACAATACACTCGCCAATTGTCTGTACAGGTTTAGGCGGTTTTGCAAATGATCTTATTTCTGTAACATCATTCCTATCAATGTAGTCCAAGGCTTGTTTAGCTGATTCTAATGCTGGCATTGCTTTAGAAAGAGCTTCCCTAGCTTCTTCTTTTTCTCGAGTAATATCTTTAGTTTGTTCTTCAATTTGGGCACTTTTGATCAACGCTAAAGATTGTTTAGCCTCAGCTTCAGCCGTAGCTTGAGCTATTCTCGTTAACAATTTTTGACATGACTGTGTTTTTTCGTTAACAGCAATTTTTTGAACAGCCAATTTTGCATTAAAATCATTCAGTTGAACCGCAGATTCTAAAAGTTTTTTAATGCCACCGTCCAAGCGATCACACTGCATATTAATGTAAGAATATTGTTCTTTTACCAACTTGATGTAAGTTGCGAGGAAATCTAAATAGTTTTTAGGACTTATATAATTTCTTCTGCGCTGTTTTTCCCAAAAATTAACAGAAGCTTGAATAGCAGAAAAATGTACGTATATAGCGATTTGGATTACATCTGTCTGATGATTCACAGGAATTATATTAGTTTCATCTGAGATAAAACTAGTTGCAACTGCTAAAAGTGCTTGGCTAGGCCACGGAAAAACCCAATCTATGTTGGTATTACTGACAAGTCCAGGAAAATTTCTGCACCTTTTAGGCAATTCTTCATTGTTTGCAGCCATGGAAAGAATTATATGAAGATTTGTATTAGCTCTTTTTGCAAAATTATGCCAAAAGATTTCCTTTGTGGGCGCTTTTTCATAACCTGGCAAGTCCCTTTGAAACGCTTCCATAATTTTTTCAGTTTCTTCATCATCAAATAATGAAGGAACTGTGCCAAGAGTTAGCATATTGTTAATTAATTCTAAAAAGTTCTCTTCCACAATATACTGGTCTTTAAATAAAAAGGCTACTTTTAAATTTTGGATGCAAATTTTATCATAGAGTATTTTTAAATCTTCTTTAAAAGATGCTTCACTATAACCTCGAGCAAGTTCAATAGTAAAAATTTCTAAACCTGCAATACATGCAGCCAATTTGGCAAGTGAGAATTTCCCAACATTTCCAAGACCCATTAAGAGACAATGACCCTTAGGCAGCAAAAGAACTCTATTAATTCGATTTAAATGTTCCAACGCGTCATCAAATAGTACCAATGATATTTTTGATGAATTTTTACTATAATCAATGATTTCATTATATAAATTTTTTAAACTCTCGTAGCTTTCCAGTTCTTTATACGACCTAGGAAAGTCATCATTTTCAACGTTGATATAATCGCCATATATTATTGGATCAGCCAGGAGCATGTCAATATAAGCTGAAGCATTAATTTCGAGAAGATTTCTTATTTTTTGAACTACAATTTCCTGATCAACTTCATTTGTAAGCCTATCACTGAACACTCGCAAGCATTCATGTCTCCAAACTCTGAACAAATCATTTCTAGTTTTAAAATTGCCAGCAGTCATAAGTGACAGACCTGAGTAAATGCGAGATAAATCTCTTAAACTAAAGATGTAATGAAATTTAGATGGAGTAGGAGGCAAGTCTTTTAACACGCCAGTGAATAAATTCATAGAAGCGTGTGTCACAATTTCAACCGAGTCTCTAATCTCAGAAGCAAAACCAGTTGTGTAGCCAGATAATATGCTGCTGTAAATTTTAAATATTGAATCTTCTGTTGGGAAAACCATATATGCAAATGAAAAAAGTGAAATAAATCTAGGATCAACATGATTTCTTCCGCCACCCGGATTTCCCATTGCCGCAATCCAATCCAAATCACGCAATGTTTTCCAATTTAAGGCTGATCCTCTGTCGTAAATACCAGAATAACCCAATAGTAACTTTAACATAGCTATTGGCTGCTGAGTTCCATACGGATCAATTTGAGGCATATTTAAATCATCTACAAATATTACTAATCTTTTTCCAACTGGAGGTCCAAATACATCCCTAGTTCGCTTTTCTGTATGATTTTCAATATTTTTTTGACAATCTAAAGATGTGGTTCTGCTGGAGAAGTTCATTCCCAAAACTTGATATTCTTCAGAGTTGAGATTTTTTAAAAAACTAGTTATTGTAGCCGTTTTACTAGTACCACTTTCTCCAGAAAATAAAATGGGTTTTTCCATCTTTAAAAATAAGCTTAATATCCATTTCATTGATACTGTGTCAATAGTTGGAACAAGAATTTCATTAAATTTTACATTAGGATCATGAATATAATCTGGAACTTTCGATGTCCACCTAATCCACTGATTAGATTGATGATCCCAAATAAATTCATATATAGTGTTATCTCCAGGCAATTCTCCAGGTCCAGCCGCGACATCGGACGCTGTCACATACAATGTCGTTATTTGTTTTACATAAGTATCAAACTGTGCTCTGGAATTTTCTAATAGACCAGCTCCTAAAGACCAGTAAAGAGCCTCAACGAATAAACATTCTAAGACGTCAAAATCAATATCTTCATATTCAATTAGAGCATCAAGCATATGAGTTAGTTGTCGTACTAAATTTAAATTTGTCAATGGTATGATTGTCTTCAGAGGGTCTTTTCTAACATTTCCCATTTTTCCTTCGAATATTAAATCTATACATGGAGGTATGTATTTAATAAAAAGTTTATTTAATACTTCCATTTCAATTAAATTTTGTCTTAATTCAAATTTTTCTTTTAACCATTTCTGCCAATATGGTTCATATTTTAAATTTTTAGAATCTACATACACCATGCCACATCGTGAAACTGTTGATGGTTGGGCATATTGTAAATCAGACACTTCAAAAATCATTGAGCAATGTTTTTGCAATCGTATTCTCTCTCCGTTTGCCAGGGTTAACAGTTTGTTATCATCCATCACTGAGTTCATATTTTCCACCCATAGTGCATCAACATCTCCATCAAAAACAATATATTTTTTTTCAACTTTGTCAGTAGGTTTATTAATTTCTCTAAAAACATTAGATAACAATCCATCTGTCCAGTCTCTGCTCACAGGATCTAAAACTCCATAAAGTTCAACGACACTTCTCTCTTTAGGATTCAAAGTGAATAATTTGGTTGGCACACCCATTCTAGTTTGTGCAAGGGCTAAAGTATTAATTATCACTGATTTACCACCACAGGTCGGTCCAACAACCATCGTTGTATGTCTTGTTAACATGGTTTCCTGCAGTTGAACAACTTTGTCAACTTGATGTGCTAAGACAATATATTTATTTTCTTTCAACACATCTTCGATAGCTTCTGTAAGCTCTGGATATTGAATTCGTGGACAATTTAAACCAGGAAATAAATCACCGATTAGTCCAAGAAACAATGGAACATCCTCAAAGACAAATTTCGGTAAGTTCATATCTCTTAAAGCTCTCATAAGAACAACATCTTCTTCTGCATCCGATGCTCGTTTCAGTTCTCCTGCCATCACCAAAACAGATTTTATTGCCCTCAATTTGAAATCATAATGATATTGCCTTGATAGTTGCTCACTAGCTAACTTATACAAAACAGTCATTTTTTTAGCCAAAACTTTTGCCATTAAAAAACCTTCAGAGAATAACATAATTTCACAAATCATTTGTAAATCAGGAACAATACATACAACAGGTCTAAACAAAGCCTTGATGGATTCAGGAAGCTCTGTTCGTCCAGCATATCCTGGATTCATTGTAATAAATATACCAACTTTGTGATCTAAAGAAATTATTCCACCTTCAAAATTGAACTGAGTCAAAGTTAGAAGAAGAGCATTTCTAATAGTCTGTAATTGAGATGAGATAACACTCAGTACAGAAATTTCAATTCTGTTGAATTCATCAAAGCATCCCCACGAGCCACTTTGGCACAAACCAGCAAATATTTTACCGATGGCTTTATAATCCATACCTTCCCCACAGTTGGTAACAACACACAATAAACCCAATGCTTTTGCCAAATCCTTTGTCGTTTCTGTTTTGCCTGTACCAGCAGGTCCAGCCGGGGCCCCTCCTAACTTCATTGACAGAGCTTGTGTAAGAGTTAAATAAATCCTGTCAGTAAGCGGAGTTATAACAAGTCGTCCATTGAGACCCATGTATTCGTATCCATATAAAAATTTACCGGAACATTGATGTACTATTAATTGATCAGAATAAATATCCCAGTAAAATCGAAGCTGACTCTCCCATTGGAAATCAGAAGATCTGAGAATGCTATCTCTTACAAAACCTTCAATAATATCTCGAGCGTGAACATCTATCATCAATACAGTATTTATTTTCTTTCGATTGTTGGCAGTCATAGGTTTTCTAATTAACAGAACTAAATCATCAATTTGCTGAACAAGCTTTTTTGAATATAATTTCATGGCTTGTTTATCACCATTGGCTGCTTTTTGAAAAACATCTTCAACTTCCCACGTCCACCAAACCTGGTTACCAGCTAAGCAAACCATTCCTTGGTATTCCATCATCCAACTTATTCGTGATCGACCTTCCGCACAATAATAAAAAATTGCCTCTTTTGTGATACGACGATTAGAATTTTGCATTGCAGTCAAAACGTTGTTTATCCACGCCTCTACTTTTCCCTCTGCAACAACTTTATTTTTAAAAGGCATCTGTTCACCTTCTGCAGAAATCATACCCATAACATCGTATGTCTTTCCATGAGTTGACGGTTGCAATTTTATAGAAGCAACGTTATCAAAAATTTTAATTATGTGCTCTTGTATGCTTTGCGGGTCCGTACTTCCGATAATGCTAAGAAGTTCGTCATCAGAAATAAAATAGAATCTTGGAAAAGCATTTCTTTTACTATCTAAATATTCGTTCAAAGATTTTTGACATCTATCCAAACCTAGAATCAGTTCTTCAAATTCTCTTAAACGACCTGGAGTTAGACAACAAATTTTAACCACTGGATTCAAAGCAGTTTCTTTCATTATTTTCATGTAAGCCTTATCTAATTTATCAAACAGTCTAGCCTCTTCCGGTAATTGAACTTTTATATCACCAGATAAAAAAATACTGTCTAGATACAGCCATTTGCGTTGGGCAATGACCCATGAATATATTACTTCACTTATAAGTGATAACTGCTTTTCCCAACTTTGAACAGAATTTAAAAATGGCACAACATTTCTTGAAGCATTCATGCCTTGCAACTGCATAGTCTGATCATCAAGAAGTTGGTTTATTTCATCGACAGATCCAATCATATGGCCCTTATCTAAAGTGTTTTTATGATATTTAACAATGTTAAACCTCAAATTAGACCAAGTATATTCGATTTCTTTCAATGCTTTCTCTATATTTGCTTCTTTTATGGCATCAGAGATTGTTTCAATCACAACATCGTAATAATTGGCCAAGTTCATAGCAAATAAATTTTTCAAAGTAAAGGCATTTATATTTGTGTCAAACTTTATTTTTGTTTTATTCATCAATATTTTCCAGTGCCTTTCACGCATAGCTTCGTTTTTCAGTTCTACTATTATTGGAAGATTGTCTTTAAAAGATTTCATACAGTTTTCTAATATGGTAAATGATTGCATCTCTTTCACAGCTTTCGGTAATTTTTTGGCTTGCAACAAAAGTGAATCAATTCCATCTTGGATTGAGTTAACATTTAAGTCTGTCCATTGAATCACGTCCCATTCACTTCTAGCACTCATATAATTTTTAAATATTTTGTATATCGATTCTAAATAGTTTATATCTTTTTGAACTCTGAAAAAATCTGAATACATGACAATGGGTAAATCAAATAATTTCTGTGAATTTCCAATATCCTGACGTTTTTGCTCTAGCCTGTACATTTCAAAATTAAATTCTCTCATTAGTGACAATCCAACTTCTAGGTCATCAACAATACCTGGACCACTATTGTAGAATCTTTTAACAAATTCAGTTAATGTCTGGTGAAATTCATCAGCTTCCCTTAAGGCAAGTTCAGCAAACTTTTTTTTAACAACTTTTAGTTTAGAACTGTAGAATCTAGCTTTTTCAATTAATATATAAGAAAACATATCTAAATTATTGAGCAAAAGTTTTTCTTCATCTCCAACTACAATCCCATATATTTCTAAAACATTATATTTTTCAGTTATTTCTCTAGCCAGCAACTGCTTTTCAACACAAGTACCAAATATTTCATTTAGGAGTTGTAAGACACTTTTTAAATCTTCAATTGTGGTTGGTTTAAAAGACATCTCATCAAGTTTCTTTTCACAATCAGTTTTAAAAGCAACTAGAGCATTTCTAGCTGACAAATGCAACTCATTTGTGTATAAGTCAAATAATGTTATATAATGTTCTTTAACTGCATATGCAAGGGCTGACAAATTCATTTGTAAAAAGTCAACATCAAATAGCAGAACTTCTGAGTTAATCTACAAAAGTGGACAACGAACAAAATTTATAAAAATTCATTAAAACTTTTATTTAAAAAATCAAACATTTAATAGACCTCTGCAAGCTGGTTTTTCAAATCCCATAAGACTTCATCATAATTGCAGGCTTTTGGCAATACCTGTTCAATCCATTCTGACACAACTAAATCCTTGTCACTTTGCCAAACAACTTCAAATCTTTTCCAGGGTTTAAGAGTATTTTTAGCTGTAGTGAGAGCATTATCAGCAATAGATTGAATTTTGTGCAGAAGATTAATTATATCAGGATTTAAGGCTATGTCGTTTAAGAAAGAATACACATAAACTGAACTTTCCTTAACTAGTGACACTGGAATTGCGGATGCATTGAGCCAACGAGGAAATAATTTTGTTGTGAATATACAGTCTGCGGCACATTGTGATATGTATCTTAATATCTGGTGAATTTGTAAAAAAAAACATTTAATTAAGTTTTTCAACATTAAATAAAAATTTATTCATACATTAACATTGCTTGGATTTAATTCTAAATATGGATGATAAAGCACTCCATGAATTTGAAACAAAGATTTTTGTCCAGAAAGGAGACAAATGAATGTGTTTAAATTCGTCATAACCATAGCAGTTAATGCTTGTAAAATTCTGCTTTCATAATATAAATAAAAATGTTTCAATCGGGAACATTTTCCTGAACTACTTTTCCATATAACGAACTCCACATGCTGTACCATGCTTGTGATGTCATTGTAATCTTGAATAAGACGTTCCGTTATTTCCTCCCTGTCTGCATTCACCAGATCAAAATAGTCTTTACAATCCAGTACTACCCCAACTTTGAAGTTAACTTTGTCAGAAAAATAGTTTGCATCTATTATATTTTCCAATCGATCTTCAATTCTTTTGATATTTTTCTTATATTGAGACATAACCGACACAAATCCCTCCAACTGTTCATGACAGCGTTCTACAAAATCACTAACACCAGCAGATCTCCAATTTATGCGTTTCATTCCTGAAAAAACAACTCGAAATAGTTCCTTTATGTGGTCTTCTAGAACCATGAAATCAACCTCATTGACTTTACTTATTTCCTCATGAAAAACGTTGAGAAATTTTTTCAAGAGTAAAATTCTTTCATTAAAATCCTGTTCTAATAAAACAGCTGTTTTAACACTTTCAGGAATGTTGAAACCCATTCCTGCTAAATACTTAGCTTCCATAATGACTTCAAATATATACGGATCAAAGTTGACTTCTAAATGATGTTGCTTTAAAAATTCAAAGTCAACCGAGCTCATGCCATCTTTAGCAAACAAATTGTCATTTATAAAAACAGCAGGAACAGCTTTTGATTGTGCTCCCTTATTAACACTAATCTTTTTAGGAAGCCTTACAGATAAAGAAGATATCTCTAACTTTGGCAAGTTGTGCTTTCTCCCAACAGGAAACTTTGAAACGGTAACAGATTTGTAACTTTTGGTGCTGCTGCTTTGAACATTTTTCACAAATTTTTTTTCTTTATTTATTTTGTTATTGTCATCAAATGATTTATTACTATTACTTGAATTATTTTTAAAATCTGAACTTTTTTCATCTTGTGATGAAGATTTTATAGCAGGTAAAACATCATATTTTGGAAACTTTGGATACGGTTTAGTGGAAATTTTCATACTTTTAAGGCTATGTGTAATAGAGTCTTTGGATTGGCCAGCATCAGCTGTGAGTGAACTGAACTGATTCTGCGTGGATCTATGAGAAAATTCAAGTTTCTGTAGCTGAGTGAAATAAGGAAATGCTAAGACAGGAGATTTTAGTAATTGTTCCATTTCTTGATCGACCTTTTCATACCATTCTGAATATTTTTTTTGCGAATATTGCTTCATTTCTTTACATAATGTTAAATATGTATCTTTTAATTTATCTGCCTCTTCTATGCTTAAACAATCTGAATCATATAATAAGCTAATAAGCGTGTTTTTCAACCTCACAAAAAGAAATCTCTGCCAATTAATAGTTCCAGCTACAGGCGGCTGACTTTTAAAAAGAGGTGGATTATAAAAATTGTCTTCAAAATCTTGTCTTGTTTTATTTACTTGATAAAAAAAGCTATTGCTAATATCTTTCAATTTTTCATTGAGCATTTTAGTAAGTGAGGATCTTTCAAGAACCATATTGAGATTTTTGAATAACTGCAACCCCATAACAGGGGATCTTATGTTTCTGAATGCGTCTTGTATGTAGAGTTGAGAAGTAACCTCAAATTCAAATAACTCTTTTGAAAAAGATTCCATCTTAAAAACCCATGCCCTTTCATTAGTGGAATCAAATGGATCAAATTTACATGTTTGAAATGAATTTTGCAAAGAAGCCATGGTTTGTTTCATTTCAGCAATTTTACTAGGCTTAATAGTTACGGTAAATAAATTTAATTCATACAATTGATTAAATTCATCAATGATATGCACAGCTGCATTGATATCGTGACTGATAGCTGCCATATAATCAGTTTGTTGAAATAATCTCTTACGATCAAATTCCCATCTTGTTCCTCTACCTGAAGTTTCAATGAAATGTCTTGTCTCTAAGTATGCTTGTTTCCATAACTTCAACAAAGTTTCCGCATTGGATGTTCTGCTTTTTACAACATCAAGTCCTTCCATGAAAAGTGTTTGAAAACTGTTAACTTTTTTGACTCTATCAATTAAAACTTTTGCAATTTTTTCCATCAAGGAGATCATTCTTTCATCGTTGTTATAATGTCTTGAAATCATCCAAATTAGCCGTAATGATTTCATCAATGGAACGATAGATTCTATAACAATCTGCAGAAAATTTTGATGTCAAATCATTTTAACGTTTAACATTTGTACATTAAAAATAAACTTTACTTGATAGTTGGCTCCCATTTCAATATTTTTAAAATGCCGTTCACACGTTGAAAGGAATCGGTTGTTTTCTTTTGCTTCAATGAGCAAACTCTCAAGTCTTTCAACAGTAGGTGTCATAAGACCATTAATTTTATTCTGAACGTTAATTATATAAGCAACTGTTGGATTTTTCAACTGTTTAGAAAGCAGATCCAAATTAGTGTAACGATCTTTCCAGTATTCCAATTCATTTAAAGGACTAGACCCAACAAAATATTTTTCATCAAGTGCACTCAGTGAATCTTGAAGCTAAGATTTAAAATAAACAGCTAAAAAATTATTTCAAATGAAAAAATTTCTAGCTTAAAACCTGGCTTAACCAAGTAATACACATCTTCTCTATAAGTGGTAACAAACTTCGATCAACTGATTCACTTAGTTCAATATTTTTCAGTTCATTTGAAACAGTCAGTTGAAGAACACCCTCAAGTTTTTCCTTTGTTGTTCTCATAGCTTCTTGAAAATTTTTAAAATGTGTGGCTACCACGTCTCTTTTCATAACGTTTGCATAACTAAAATAATGATATATAATAATTATTGGCATCCCCAAGTAAATAATGCAATATTCAATTGAGGATGTCAAAAAATGGAGATAGTTGCTGCTATAATTTTAAATAATCAAGTACTAAAATGGGACAAGATTAATATCAAATTTATATAGCAATTCTCGAACACAGAATAATATCACACCATTGTAAGTTGGGAACAGTCAATTAATAAGAACGATTTAATACGTGAAATATAGGTTCGTAAATAGCGAAGTAGCGGTAGCGTTGCTACTTATTTTCTGCATCGGTTGCGTCGCTACGTTTTTTGAACAGTAGGCACTATCTTTGAAGCCAAAATAGATGGCTATATCCTACTTTTGAATTGAACAATTTTTTTTTTTGTTGATCGCGCAAATCTTTCAACTTGAGAAACGTTAATTGAATGGTGTCGTTTTGATTCTATATATCTGTTTATTGCTTCGTTTTTCTTTTTGTTACTTTGCAACTTAAGTCGTTTGTTTTTAATTGTATTCCGTATAATATCCGTAGTTTTATTTTAGCACGTAATTTTAAGCGTAATTTTATTCAGTTTTTCAAATATAGATAAAGATAAATAGCTATTCAACTATAAGTGGTGCTTTCAATTTTTGAGCTTCAGACTAAAAAAGATTTGAGTTTACAATTGATATAATGGTGAATGATATTCATAAGTTAAAAACAGTTAAAAATAAAAAACGTTGTTTGATTAAGCTGTTCTGATGGAAGACCATAAAGTTTAACAAAAAAATTTTATAAACAAAATTTTAGAGACAAATGTATTCAAGCAGCCCAATGTTGTTTATGCATGGTGTGATTTCATTTGAATATTCAACTAAAAATCTGTCAATAGTTCTATGAATATATATTTACATAAAAGAGAGAAGCTCAGAAATTCTAAGATGACGAAAAATAAATAAACAGAGTTGTGTAATTAAGAACAAATGAAAATAATTAATATTTACTTTTCTTCTTTTGCAGATAGGACCACTTCTTCCTCTGTCACATCACCCAAATGTTCTTGGTAATTTACCATGGGCATGAAAATCTAAAAAACAAATCAAAACAAACAATTCTACTGAACATTAAACCGAAAAAAAGTGTTTACATTATTAAATATGTCAGATAAAACGTTGATAGAATCATCATAAATGACAATATGTTGAAAATGAGCTCCATATGAAAACATTTCAGATAATGAAATCTGTCCAATTGGTAATGCTTCATTCAAATCATCTTCATAATTACGTGGTGCTGAAATAATTTCATTCTCTGGAAGTTGAAACAAAAACAAAATTCCTGTTGTTTTGTTAACAGAATCAATTTTTTCATTGGCATCCAATATTTCAATGGAATAAAATTTTGGCTGAAATAAAACAAATGATGATTTCACTAATAATTATTATAATTATGTTAATGTTATTGTTTATTAGTTAATGCTGAGTAATTATTAAATAGTTGTTGGCCAATGTTATCTCAATCTTTTAAGTAAAGTAAAAAATATATCTCCCCACTAGCCATATTTATAAATATCAAAAATTCATTCATTTTATAAATTTTTATTTCTGATTTTTGTTGTTGGTCTGGTCTGCTAACCAAAAATTCAAATTTGCAGTGGAGAAAAATGTGTTCATCTCTAAAATTCTAAAGTTTATGATGATTTTTTCTTATTTCTATTTAATTTAATAATTACATCGTAAGGTAAAATATTTAGTACAGAATCTTCAATTTAACAATAATTTTTTCTTTCATTGTCTGGCGGAGGGCATCAATCCCTGCATCGCTTCTTAAATCTACCATGGCTGCATTTGTTAGCAAAAAACTGATTTTTGTTACTTAGCGGTCATTTTAAAAAAACACTGAGTTACATTATTATTAATTTTGTAATATTTAAGATTGTAATATATATTACAATTTTAATGTTTAATAAATTTAATTACCCAGTTGGTCAATTACCCATGAAAATCTATAATATGGAAACAAACATACACTTTTTTACGTTCACCACATGCATACTAAATTACTAAAACAATAAAAAGAGAAACCTGTTCTGTTGAATAAATCCTAAACAAAGGTAGAGGGGTTTCACCGATTTTTCTCAAGTAAATGCCCAACATAGAAATGCCAGTAACCTCATCAACTCGTTTCCCAGTCAAGAATTCAAGAACCTCGGATTCGTGACTCCTCATAAATATCTCCACTATCTGGTCGTGCAAATCAAAACTACACTTGACGACATGTTTGAACCAATGCAGGCCGGTCGTTTGAGCTAACGATTCTAAATCTTGATGCGGCAGCGGCATACTTGATTTGATTTTGAATTTTGATACTTTACTTACAACTCTCAGTGCATATAAAAAAAATTTAATCGGTACAAATATTAATCGAGACTTTAATTTACATGGGCCTTATAGGAAGTTAAACCCACGCTAGGCATAATAAATAAATAAATAACCACTTCGCAGCGAAAACTTTAAAAGACGGCGTCAGTAAGAACGCGAAATCATAGATTTAAAAACAATCTACTTCTGACATTAACCAAAGATATTCACTGTGCAATTCAACCAATGCAACCGTATGCTTAGATTGCTACGCAGTAAGATGCAATAAATACAATAAAGTATATAATGAATACAACAGTTACGTTGCATTACGATGTAATAATATATTAAAATAAAGTTTTGTGATTCAAAGACCGTACATCTGTTTAGTTCGAGCCGCTCCAGTTAGAATCTCCATAATGTGACATCAATAGACCATATACTTCAATAGACTGTATGAAGTTTTACTCGAAGTTGTTGACAACACTACGTCCGCGATGCTTGCCAAGACGCTACTTATCGAAGACGAGTAGCTATCTAAAGACCTCAAGCCCTCAAAGCGATGTCACTTCAGACTCTTAAGTTGAGAGTCATGCATGACTCAGTGACGACCGTACGACCGTGATGACTATGTCAGGATGGTAATAAACATGTTCAACTTATAGAAACAGAGAGTTCCTTTAACGATGTTCAATGTGTAGATAATTTATGTTTGATTAATGTTACGCCATAAATTTATAAGTAAATTATTAGAATACGTATTCTCTCTCTCTCTCTCTCTATATATATATATATATATATATATATAGAGAGAGAGAGAGAGAGCGAAAAAGAGAAAACATAACATGTTACTTTCTATATATATATATATGACCTGCTCAATTTCATTTAATGTCAATGGTTGTAGAGGATGCATTTAGAATGTTTTGTCGTCTATGCTATTGTTTACTTCTGCTGTGTTTGTTTTGCCTTCTCCCGATAAATTTAATCTTGGAATCGCCGAACTACGTACTTGAAAATATTTGACCAATACCAATAGAAGTTTCCGAATCGATTTTATTATTTTCTATAACAATGTACAACGGAATAGGGTTGGAAACAGCTCGTGGTAGCGGAACAAATGGATTCGTGCAACGCAATTTATCATTCATTAAACGTCACAAGGATCGAGTTGACTACAAATCCGAGGAAGAAATTAAAAAACTTGACTGGCAGCTGAATAAGGAACCCAATCAGGAAATATTGATCCACGACAGAAAACGAAAGATCGAGCTAAAATGTCTTGAAATGGAGGAACTAATGGAGGATCAAGGGTTGGCCATTTTGTTTCATTTAGATTTAATAATTAATTAAATTTTAAATCTTAACTTAACGTTAGCCCATGGTTAAAAAAAGCAGCTATAAAATTTAAAATTTAGTGTATTTTTACTACAAAATTACTAAAAATTAACTAAACTACTAAGGCAAAAGCTAAACTAACTTACTAAGGATGTAAAAGTAAATTAATGAATTTAAGACTTAAGTTATACATATTTATTTTATTATTAACATTAAATTTTTTTATTATGTTAATAATTATCAGCAATTAGTTATTTAATAAAAAACAGATACACGCAAGATGAAATCACCAAAAAAGTATCAGCTTTCCGCAAGATGTTGATGCAAAAGGAAGAATCAACGAACTCATCAATTGAACTGGATGAAAATGGCCGACCAATGTATGTTTAAAGCTTTAGATTGCTTCATTTAAAATTTTTTCTCAACGTCTACTAAATTTTTGACAAAGGAAAATGTAAAAATTTTTACCAAGAACTTGTAATTATTCTTACTGTTGAATTTGATTGAAGCAAAACCATCTCCAAATTTTAATTTTTTATTTTTCAAACATGCACCACAAACTTTTTACATGTGCAACTTGTGTATGGATTTGTTTATTCAACAAAATTATTTTCATCATGCATTTTAATTATAAATATTATAAATTATACAATGACATTTGAACCTTCCATAGAAATTATTTTTTGCTCAGTGATTATGCTGGGTCTGTCTTCATAAAATTTCTTTTTTTCTGGTTTTTTATCTGTTAATTTTTGGCGTTGCTTTTGAATTATAAATATATCCCAATAAGTCGATGTTATAATATATTATAGTATAATTATATATTATAATAATAATATATATAATTATAATGAGTATAATTATAATTACTATATTATAGTGATAATGTTAATGCTTTTTTTAAATGTACTGTGATCTCGTGAACCATTTTCAATGAAAAATGTTTATAAATCTGTTCAGTGCCAAGGCAACTCATCAAATAGCAGAAGCCAATCAAGCTCGCAACAACAGCTTGAAGCTGGCGTTTGGGATTTCAGAGTTCTTCAAAGATGGAAGTTCATTTGATCCTGAAAGAAAAGCCAAAGAAGAGGCTTCTAGAAATTTGGCCATGGCCCAAATGAAATATGGGTTTGTCTTTATTTTTATCTTTTGCTGTTTGGAGTTTAGCACAATTGACAGGACATACTAATGTGGCGTTTGGTGTTGCATTATCAGGAGCAAAATTTATTTTACTGAATTCATTGAAGTTTGCCATTTTCATTTATATGTACCAAAATAAATTTATTACGAATAGAATACTAAAAGATGAGTCTGAAGAGGAAAATGACAAGAAAGAAGATAGTGATTGTGATTCATCTTCATCATCGAGTTCGTCGTCGTCATCGTCGTTATCATCCAGTGAAGATGATCATGGTGAGGTGCAACAGAAAAAAAATAAAACAAAGTAATTTAATTTTTGTTAATTTTTAATTTTTAGCAGTCATCTTTTTACCTTAGTTGCAGTAGCTTATTTTGTGTATGCATTAAGTGATTTGTATTTAATTTTAAACAGGAAACATCATGAAGCGGAGCCCTACGGAAATGCAAAACGTAAAACAAGAAAAGCAGATAATGATGAAAGTGACATAAATAATAACAAAAAATCAAAAAGATCCGATGACAAAAAGCAATATGTAGAGATGGAATCTGGCATTAACAAACAAACAAGTAGTAACAGGAGCAGAAGATCTAGCGACCACCAACAAAATAATACAGAGGATGTTGATGCAGCTGATAAGAAAAAATCAAAGCACAGGAAACACGTTGACCACGAAAATTCATTGCATCGTGACAGTGAAAGGTACATTGCTTCAAAAGATGATAGGATGAAGAAGCATAGAAATTTAGAATTTGAAGGAGCTAGACATCATTCTGAAAGTCGTTTGATCAAGGATGATGATGAAGAGAGTTTGAGAAGGAGAAGTAGGAACCAGAGCCGAAAACACATTGACCACGAAAATTCTTTGCATCTTGACAGTGAAAAGTATGTCGCTTCAAAAGATGATAGGATGAGGAAGCACAGAAATTCAGATTATGATGATGCCAGACATCATTCTGAAAGTCGTTTGATCAAGGATGATGATGATGATAATGAGAGTTTGAGAAGGAGAGATAGGAACCAGAGCCGAAAACACATTGACCACGAAAATTCATCGCATCTTGATAGTGAAAAGTATGTCGCTTCAAAGGATGATAGGATGAGGAAGCACAAAAATTTAGATTATGATGGTGCCAGACACTCCGAAAGTCGTTTGGTGGATGATGATGATGATGGTGAGAGTTTGAGAAGGAGAGATAGACACCAGAGCAGAAAAGAAATGAAAAATGCAGAGGATGAAAGTTACCGCAGGAATAGACATTCTTACAAAGATCCTAACGATCAGAGGATGCATAGAAATTCAAGCCATGAAAAAGAAACGCGAATCGACCGGAACAAAAACCGCTACGAAAGTGAAGATTCTGACGTTGATCAAATTAAAGAAAACAGCAAATCTAACAGAGAAAAGAAATATAGTCAGGCTAAGCTTAAAAGTCAGATTGTTGAATGCAGAAGAGATGAACCATCTACTAGATGCAAACAAAAAAGCAGAATTGAAAAGACCGAAAAAAGGCGACACGACACATCTAGCAGTTCATTGTCATCTGAGCAATCTGATTCCAACGATGAAAAAAGTAGTAAAGTTGCTCGAATGCATGAAAAGCATCGTCGTTTCGTACACGAGAATAATTCCAAAAAGTTGAAGAGTGACGAGCGAGTTGTGAAAGAACATAGCAGAATGAAAAGGTATTCAAGTGAGGAAGACCATTCTCGTCAATTTAAAAGGAAATAAAAAAAAGAATAACTATTCTATTGTGGTTTGATTTTTTTAAATCTGATAGCGTGTATTTCACGATTAATTTGAAATGTGTTTTCAACAAATTTCTTATTTACCAAATTATATTATTTCAATTATCAAATTATTAAAAATAATTACTTTAACGATCGTGCTTTTCGGATTTGTATCTATTTTTGCTTTATTATATTAATGTGTTGGCTTTTACAAATTTGCCGTGAGGAGCACAAGTATACATCGACCAACCAAAATCGCTGCGAGAAGAATAATTATATACTACGGCTAGGGGTCAATATCGACCGTCAGCATTCGGCTCGGTGAAATTAGCGGTTGATGCATTAGCTCGCTGATAAATTGGTGCCTCCATCTTTTTTTCTTAGTTTAGTTTTAACATTAGTCCCGTGATGGAAGCATGTTGGGTGATTTTATAAAAAAAAGTCGAAAGAATTTTGAGACGAAATAGTTTTTTATTTAAAAAAATTTATATGGCCCATAAAAGAATATTAGGGATGGGGAGACTTATTTCAGTTCGAAATCACCTAAAGTTACTGTCGAGGAAGATTGAGCGGTTAAATGCGATTACGATGTTAGTAGAAAATAATTTTACAAACGTTTTAAACCTTTTCTCAAATCTCATTTATGAGAATCTCTGGAGTTTTTTTTTGAAAGTAGGTATAGTAAGATAGATCAAATTTCCAATTATCTCAAGAAACGACAAAGCACGAACTGTCGAAAAGGTTAAGTCTGAAATACCCATTTTGAAATTAACCACTTTAATAGTTTCACAACTACTGGTCTTCGCAAATCTCTCTATTCGATTATAATTATGGTATTACAATGGCTTAATTTTTTCAGAATGTTCGCGTTGCTTTGTGATGAGATTAGTTTTGACCCCGGTTTATTTTTCAGAGTGATAGTCATCATATACTATGGCTTGGCTGCATGTCAAACATGGGGTTTTATTGCGCATGTCGTAATAGAAGAATGGATATGATAATATCTGGCTACTAGCTTCTCTCAAATTAGAGGAACAGATTTAAAATTTATGGCTAAAAGGGCCAAATTAAGCCTCATTTTCTCATTCGTTTTTATTTTACTCGATTCGACATTCACCAAGTGGATCAAAATCAGCTCATTTATTTATAATAATATAAATCATTTTTCAACATTTTAAGTGTTCAAACTTAAAATCAATTTATACATTATTTCCTCACATCACAGATCACCTTGCTATTTGTTTGTGGCATACTAGAGTTTAAACATTATACAACAATTTGATTTTCTTATTTCATGTCGCAATAGCTGGAATTTTTGTTGTTGCTTTCTTAGTTAACAATTTATTCAGTTATATTGTGTATAATGTTTAATCATTTACTTTTGCTTCTTGTCAGTCAACTGTTTAAATTCATTTGAATTAATCTGTGTTACAAGAACTGCGTGTGCAACACATAATGTATTTAAAGTGTTCGTGTCTTGGACTTTGCAACAAACAGCATTTTCATTTGGTTAGCGCGCAATTTTTTAAAGAAATTAATGTTATTAGTAAGTATCAGCCTAAGTCGAAATTCTAAAAACAGCCAAGTCAAAAGGAATATTTTCACCCAGCCCCAACAGCAATGCTTCCAAACTCCCTTATTTAATATCCATAAGTGTAGACAAACTACATACCGCAGGGAGGCCGGTTTTTGTCATCAACGTCAGAGTCCTGCGAGAGAAAAGTTTTTAAGGTTACTCATTTCCTTCTACAAGTTTTTACTGAAAATTTGAAGTCAGGCTCGTTTCAGTATAATGATTGATTGGCTTGAAATATTTTTAAAAATTTTCAGTGAAAATTAGTCAACATATTGTTGCATGATGATTAAAAATGGTACCAAAAACATTATTAAAATATTTATATTAATCTGGTAGCAGCCGAGCTTTCAACTGGAATGCAAATCGAAAAATTTGACGGTAAATGTTTGCGTTTTGTCACTCAACGAGATTCTAGACAATAAGAATCGAGAGTTATAAAAAAATCTGTTGGGAAGCGACAACTCAACCATATTTACGCTTCTATTATTATTTATTGAATTTTTTTGTTAGTCATTATGTTGTGGTTCAATATATATAATTTGCATTTTACATCGAGATACGCAGCAAATGTAAATGTAAGAGTTTCTGCCCATGAGTAGATACATAGATACATTTTTGTATCACACAGTTCATTGATCAGGTTAATGCATATTATGGATTCCAACGTGCAATCTAAACAAAGCCAGCCACATGCCATTAGCTATTAATCAATTCGGTTAAATATTACATTTGCTTGGCCCATATAAATAAAATAAATAATTTTCGTTGAAACTTTATTCGAGTCGTCAAAATGGAAACCAATTTTTCAGAAGTCGAGGATAATGTTGTTGAACGAGAACAAAAAAAAACTGAAAATTGTGAGCGAGAAGATTTTGATGGCAACGAAAAATTAGTGCACGACAGTTTGAAAGTGTTTTTGATGTGGCTGAAGATTGTTGGAATGTATTTTGATATCACAAATGAAGAAGGAGATGATTCTCGCGCAACAAACGTGGTTGCACTTAACAATGGGACAAGTACTGACGTTTCAATAGTAAATTTGGAAAAGGATGCTGACATGGAAGATAAAGCGATTAAATTAGAAAGATATAAAAACTCAACACAGAATAAAAACAAACAAAATGCAGCTAGACCGAAAAAATTGTTTTTAAAAATGTTTTACCCTACCGTGGTTTTGATATGGAATTGGTTTAATTGCATCAGATTGTTCACTTTATTCAAGCAAGGAGAGAAACTGAACTCAGACTTCATTTTCAAATTAATTATTCTCATATATATTTTCATCACCGCGAGCTATCAAACCGCGTTCTATTATGCTTGTTATAACGGGAAAATTGACAAAATATTTGCCGGACTGTCGCAAGCAAAAGGAGTCAGTTGCAAGTACTTGCGCAAAAGTGCCACCGCTCTGACGGTTGGTTCCATTTGTTTCTCCATTATCGCTTCGGGTCTGCTGATTTTCGGAACCTTTAAAATAACTTGGATGTTCCAAAAGATGGTTGCCCCTTTTTATTCTTGGATTGAAATCGATGATTGGGTAAGAAAATTATTTCATAACATTTTGTTTTTTTTTTGTTTTAATGTATTTTTTTCATTTTGAAGAAACTGGATATTGCCCTCAAAATATTTATCACGGTGTTTTTTGTATTTGAGCCACCAGCTGCTGTATCTGCTATATCCTTCACTATGTTGGTATCACTTACAATGAGGAAATGTTTCAGAGATTTGGAAAGCGATTTAAAACAATCGATTATCACGATTCCTGGTGTTTACAGCAAACTGGAAAAGAAGAAGAAGTTTTCATCACTGACTTTTAAATCAAATTCGGTTGTTCCAAGTGCATATACACGAGAAAATGGAGTAATGAGAGTTAACGAGGCTACAGAAACCAAACCAAATTTTTCATCCGGTAAAGATGAGATGAAAGACAGGAGTCTTATTTTGCGATCAAGAACTTCCAACTGCAAACTGACAAAAAAGTTTTGTGAAGATGTTATTCTGAACGCACACATTCAGGACCACGAAAATAAAATATTCCTAACCAACTCGATTGAATATTTTCGTCAAAGATACCAGTCAACAGCAAGGTTGGTTAAAAAAGCCGACAGCTTCATTTGCATTTGCATTGGAATAGGAATAACGGGATTTCTTCTGGAAGCCATCATGGTTTTTTACACTCTCATCTTGCGCACGTGCCTTTTTGAAAACTATGCAACCATCGTTATTATCATGGCTTTCTGGACTATTGTGAGCATCTCGATCTTGATCTATATCTCTGCAGCAGGAGTTCTTGTCAATAATTCTGTGGGTTTGCTTAAAAACATTTGTTAACAATTTTCAATTAAGTTTGATTTTAAGCTTGTTGTTATATGTAATACCGCTCCTACACATCTATTTTTATTAAATTTGTGCAACAACGCTAATTCTATAGAAGCCGATCTAAATAATGATGATATTGCACTCTGACTACGGAACAGTCATCCTGCCGACAATGACATAAGATTGATTTAATTTTTTTAAATAATAAAAATGGCGTTTGACGTATAACGATGTTTCAAATTTGAAGGCAAACAAGGTGCTTGAGAAGTTGCACGATATAGATTTGTTGAAGTATCCGGCTGAGGTTGGACACAACCTGCTCGTCTTCATCAGCAGATCGAATACACAGGAGGGGATGGGCTTCACCGTTTTCCGCATCTTCATGATCGACAAAAACACAATTATGACCGTTAGTTGTAAAAATATGTGTAAATTTTCGTAATTATTTCAAACACGTCATAAATTAATCAACACTGTTTTCTTAATTTAGTGTTATTTATCGTGGAATGCACAAATGCTTTCTAAGAATCGAAATCTCAAATTTTTATCATTGAATTATAAAAAATACAGAAAAGCCGAAATAAACAAAATGCTAGAATAGAATTAAAATAATAATTGCAGAACAAAAACATTGTATGGTGATATAATTTTGAAATTTAAATTTTTAAATCATCAATCGTAGATAGCGGGCCTGTTCGTAACGTATCTCCTCGTCATATACCAAATGAATCCATCTGAGGGTATGAATTGCAGCAACGATTCCCTTAAAAATATCACGTCCTCTTAATTCAGGATAAACATTTTTAATTTTTTATTTCGTCAAAAATAATTCAAACAAGAGAAATTATTACAAGCAAGCAAACAAACATTTATACCACAAAGTGACGTTTAGGTAGTATATATTTAGGCCTACACATAATGGACGGTATATTAATATTTTGTTTGATATTTTCAAAACAATAATTTTTTTCACTATTTCAATGTTTAAATGTTGCTCTATAATGACAATGCACTTGTATCGCCCAGGTAATTGATATTTCAGTAAATGTTTAGATTCGAATCATACGGTAGGCTCTGTGTTATATGACCAACAAGATTTCAGTTGAAAACTTAAATTTACTTTTAGTTGAACAACGTCTGGAAAAAAGATAGAAGGATCACTATAATAATAGAGGTGTATGTTATACATACAAGTAACAAGTTGATGGGAACAAGTTAACGTAAATTTTCAAAGTGATGGGAGATAAAAATTGGTTTTGAGAAAAAAACGTTAATTCATAAATAATATTAATTCATCAACTAACGCCAAATACGTATATCAAACATTTCTTTGTCTGAAATATGCTAAATTCTCTAAGAAGAGTAGAACAAGCAAGAGAGTCTAACCAAGAAAACTTAATATAAGAGGTTTTATACAGAGAGGTTTAATAAGCGACACATAATTTAGCACAATTTTGAAATCTGTACTTTTTTAAATATTTTTGAAACAATTACTTTAACTAACTTTTGAATAAACAAAATGCGACATCATATTTCTGTCTAAATATCATTTTATGGATTTCCAACGGACACAAAAGCGCTTGCGACACGACACGACAACTTAACTTAATCATATTTTTTTTTTTATTTTAAACATTTTAAAATAAACATTTTTAAACAACATATACTTTTACTTTGAGCATTTTAAAATAAAAATCGATTTTGTCTCTGTAGCGAAAAATCTATTGACTGTTTTAATGGACTTTACTTTTTCTGTAAAAACCTTCATTAGGTATTTATTTAATTATGTTTCAAATGTCTGGTAGCTTTAAAAACAATTTCACGTAGAAAGTAATTATTCAGTGTAGGAAGTGAGTTCGTCGCGAGATGAACATGCAGGACAGTGCAAATAGCAGCGTCAAAGATCGGACGCACGAGTCTAAAGTTGATTTTTCTATGGTCGATGAATCTGACCATAATGAAAAGAGAAAGTTGGCGCGCCATTCTATGAGGATATTCTTGATGGGATTGAAATTTTTTGGAATGTACTTTGATATCAGCCGTGAAGAAGAAGCTTTTAATACAATTTCCGAGATCGGTGATGGAACAGAGCATAAAAATGATGAAAGTAGAGTAAACATTTCAACGATCGAGATTCCATGCAATTGGAGGAAAGCAGACCTTTCATTGAAGTTGGAAAGAAGTTTAAACAAACCTCAAATTAATTCAGCGCAAAATGGAGTCAGACCAAAAAAAAATTTTCGTAAAATATTTTACCCCACAGTAATTTTAATAATGCATTGGGTAAATTGTTTGAGATACTTGACATTGTTCAACAGCAAAGATCGTCTCAATGCAAATCTCTTTCTCAAAATGGATATATTCATATATTCGCTTCTTACCGCATGCTATCAATCTGCATTTTATTATGCTTGCTACACTGGAAGAATGGAAAGCATAATCACAGGACTTTCAAAAATCAGAGGAGATGATTTTAAATTCTTATATAAAGCGTCGACATTTTTAGCGGTTTATTCAATGGTTTCTGTACTGGTGGCGTCATGTTGTTTGATAGCTTGTATGTTTATGTACGTTTGGGCTTTCCAAGTGGCATCCACTCCACTTTATTCTTGGATTCAATATGAAAATTCGGTAAATCATTTTTTTTTCAAACTAATTAACTAATTAATTGTTAAAAACTTATTTGTAACATTTTTTCATAGAACTTGAATATTGCATTCAAAATACTTCTTTCAATTTATTTTACATACGAGCCGGCAGTTGCAGTGTTTGCCGTCGCATTCACAATGTTAGTGTCGCTAACATTGAGGAAGTGTTTTCAAGATTTGGAGAATGATTTGAAAACATCTCTCAAAACCATTCATGGTGGTAGCATTAAAATAAAACATGATAACATTTTCTCCTGTTTCTTCCACAAATTAAACTCGATTGCTCCATCGAAAGCAGCTTGGTTCAACAATTCTCAAGATGGAGATATCAATACTTTGTCAAAAAAATCAACAAAATTGTACTGTAAAAGTATAGAAAAAGTCATCAGCGATCACGATGGAGCATTTGCTAAAAACTCAATTGAATATTTCCGCCAAAGATATCAATCGACAACCAAGCTTGTCCGAAACGTTGATAGCTTCATCTGCGTCTGCAATGGCATCGGAATAATAGGATTTTTGATGGAAGCCATCGTGAGCTTGTATGTTCTTCTGCTACGTACATGCGACTTCCAGAGTTACACGATGTACGTGGTCTTCATGGTCCTGTGGAGTGCCTTCAGCCTATCATATTTGGCCTGCATAGCGATAGCCTGCGTTCTTTTGAGCAATTATGTACGTTCTTTACTTCTTTGATATATCAAGTTTAGTTTTTCACAATGTGAAAATGTACTTATCTATTATAAAACATATTAGCGCAGTTTGTTGATTAATAATAATCTAACCATTATTAAAAAAATGACATTTATTTAAGTAAACCGTTGTAAATACACAACACTTTAACATAAAGTTGTACACGGAAACGAAATAATGATGAAAACTGTATTATATATTAATCTATTATTTATTAATTTAAGCTGTTAAGGTCGATGTAATTTTGCTTCAAAATACAATATTACCGAAAGGCGAACAAGGTGTTGGAAAAGTTGCACAAGATTGATTTGTTCGAGTGTTCGTCGGACATGGTCAGCAGCCTGCTCGTCTTCCTCGTCAGGTCCGCCGCACAGGATGGCATGAGCTTCACCATCCTCCGCATGTTTGCCATCGACAAAAAAACAATTACCACCGTTAGATTCAATTCATTTTTTAACTTCAAAATATTTAATACCAAAACTTATAAACTGAACAGCGGTCAACCGAGATAGCTTCGACGAGATTTTTCCTATAAATTACTAAGCAATACTTGAAAACACTAAAAGCCATCATTGAACTGTATAGAGTTGACATCAAATTCTTCACAGATAGCAAGTGTTTTCATAACTTACTTCCTGGTGGTGTACCAGATGAATCCTGGAAATGACGGCAAGGAGTGTTACGACCCCACGTCCATCAACAACGTTCCTCTCGTCAACTTGACCATACCATCTCCAAAAACTTAAATGCTAATCTGTATATCGACAAACCAGTCAACAAATGAAAACAAATTCGCTTTGCAATTATGTAACGTATGATAATATTGAATTATTTAATGTCATCTGACAACATTCTTGGTATAATACCTAATGACAATAATGCGAGTAAAAATGATTTGAGGTATTGATTTGACTTTGTAAAGAAATAAGTAGTTCAAAAATTAATCCACTTAAAAATGTCGATCTTAATGTTGTTTTATGTTGAAGTTTCTATGGCCTATTTACTTTTCCAAACAGTTTCAAATTTAGAAACACTTATTTTGAAAAAGCGATAAATTAAAACTTGAAAGGGAATAATTTTTTTTAATTGAGTTCATTTCTCTGACATCAGTCGAAACCATTCATAAAATTAAAGTTACGCTTTTGTTGACTACTATGACATAACAAATTTATGAAACATATACCTTATATAATGATTTGATATTTTAATATATTATTAGCAGGTTGATTAGAAAACATTTCTATAAATGAACAATTTGTCCATTTGCAATAATAAATTTTATCATGTTAGTATTAAGCCTGGTCATACCAAACTCGCACAGACAAAGCTATCCAACCAAAAGTACTTGTGAATCGTTTGAAAGTAAACAACTGTATGTACAATGCAAACAAAAATTGTTCAGCTGTTAACTTTTAAACTGAAGGATTGTTTTTTTTGTAGCCTTATAATCCTCATGTATACCTGTTCGACTTATGCTATAGCTATTTGAAATAATAACAAAATTAATTGTGGACATTTTCACTTTCGTCAATTTTTTTCGAATAAGAACCACTCGTCTTGAAGGAAATTTTTAGATTGCTTAAGAAATGTAAAACATCGTAAAAATTAAAATTGATAATTTATTTTATTAGCTTTCGTTATTGTAATTTGTTTGCTTATAAATTCACCAGAGAGCACATTATTTTTCATTCTTTTGTTAACATTTTATGCGATAAAATTGTTTTTAAAACGATTATTTTATGATATAATCACTAGAGCAAGAAACGTTTCATTCCTTTGTTTATTTGTTCATAAACTTTTCGTTCGCTAATACATTCTTTGCTTCTACGCAAATTTATTCTCTTGACTTCTTACGGGCACGGTTGTTAATTTATTTATTATATATATACATTATTATTATTATGGAATTATTCAAATCATAAATTAGTCCCATTTTTTGATGTTCTTGAGAATATTTGAATTAAAGACGTCACAGGCCAGGTCCAACCTCTTATTTTTATTTCAAGTACCCAACTGATCATAGATTAATCACAGGCAGATAAGCACACCCACAAATTTATGCAAACAAATATTCACTTATTCAACAATCACTTGACATTTAATCAACCTACTCTTGCCTCATCTTAATTTTCCCGGTCATCATCAGTTAAAACACTTTTGAATGTCAACTCTGTTGAAGCTGCTACGTTATTGTACACGTACAGACCTCTTGAGACCAGACATACATTTAGCTGTTTATTCATTAGAGACATGTGAACAAGTTTGGGAATGAAAAAATTGTCGATTTCACTTAATGAGGATAGATAAAACTGTAAAAACAATTTCTTCATCAATTTGAAGCATGAAAATTGCCAGACTGTTGAACAAATAATAAATGCACTGCTGCTAACATATAATCCATGTTGATATTTTGATTGAAGACAGATTCGGGTTAAAATTTTTGTTTAATTTGGCTATTATATAAATAATTACCAAAAAAATAATATAAAATTTTATGAAAATTCAACTTAACATATTATTTTTAAAATTTCAATATGCGGTTTCAACTATAAAACGTCAACTTCAAATCTATTGAGAATATGTCAATATTAAAAACTTAATCATTCATTAATCAAAATATTGTACGTTGTATTAATGAATCATACGCAAATATGGCACACATGTGAATGTGTGCTTTCTAACAAACGCATGAGTTAGGAAAGGCTCAAGTTATATAAGGAAGAGTGAACTTGAAGTGTGCTACACAGCACTTTCGTCCTTCATAGCTTTTCATCAATTCATTCGTTTAACTAGCTAATTCAATTCTAGCTTGTTTTTAAATACAATTTCTGATCAATTGTTTAAATTCGGTTTCACATCTTGTGTAGGTAAGTGGCCGGATACATTTTTCAAACTTGTTTTATGTATTTTAATAATATATATTATGTTGAATTTTTGTGTTCAAATTGTTTGTCATGCATGGGTGACAACCTGATGAAAATTTAAAAGTAGCCATGTTATTTGCAGTTTCACTGTATCGAACATGCCAGTGGAGACACACGAAATAAACTTGCAAGGTTTATCTGGAGCAATTTTTTGGACTTCCCTATCCGCGGTTGTGTTCGTTGTTATCGGCTTCTCGTCAGATGGTTGGACACGCATTCAAAAGACTAATGTCTGGTCGGGACTCTGGGCGAGTCATAAATATTCAGGGGCCTCTGTTTTTGCACACGATGGTCAGATGATAAATTAAATTTTTTTATTCATTCATTCGTTAATTGTTTTTTCAAATTTGATGTTGCAGATTTTCCATTATTGCCTGTTAACCACTAATCTAGAAAATCAAACAAAAAGACTTGTAAACATAACATTTGATAATGTTTGTCAATTTATTGATGAATTGTTGACAAAAGAACAAAATTAACCTGAACAGATTGGTTCAAGGCAGTGCAGGCAATGGCATGCTTGTCATTAATCTTCTTATCGTTTGCTTTCATCCTCATTTTGCTCTACAACTTCTTGCACAGCACGTCCTTGAGCAAGTCTCTGACCCTCAAGATGATGGTTGCCTGCTTGATAGCAACAGGTTATATGATGGGCATTTTAAATTTTCATACATATTCGCATTGTTTTAGTTTTGTTGTAGTTATTTTTCGTCATAGTTTTGCTTATTGAATATTCATGAATGCCTTTTTATTTTTTTTATTTCGTTTTATTTTATTTTTTTACTTTTTCATAATTGTTCGTTTTGCGAATTTTGGTTAGCCAAGTTGAGTCTTTAGTAATTGGACTATTAATATTTGATTGATTGATTGCATTACTCATATAAAAAATAAAATTGACCCTGATAGCCCTGAAATCATTTGTTTCAAATGTATTCAATTTATGAATTTGATTTAATGATAACTTTATAAATTTTGAAATTTAAATTAAAACTGTCCAAACAGTTTTGATGATTTTTATAACCGTGGTAATATATGGAGTGAAGGCGAGTGACTTCCAGCTGCATTGGTCCTACGCGTTCTTCATCATCGGAGGTTTTATCACCATTGTCGTTCTCGTCCTCTCATTCATGCAGATGAGGAGAGCCAGCATCTTTTGAATGGATGGTGGTTGGTGTGCTGGTCAAATTTTTTCCAGTTATCATCAAACTACTGACCTTGAATGTACTTTTTTATTGTTTCATCATCTGTACAGGAACATTATTTTATAACTTTACACGATAAAGTTTTATGACATTTTTTTTTGTACATTGTATGCAGCAAAATAACATTTATTAAGCATTTGATTTTTTGTATTAGAAAGGCCTTAATCATGGCAAAATCATATTGTATCATTTTTTGTGCTTATATATGGATCTTTATTCTTTATACCCTGTTGACAGCAACCGGATAATCTTTTTTTTATTCGTGTATTGTACATTTTTCGATTTGATTACAAGCGTTTTTTTATTGCATTTGTGTTACTTGGCGTTTTATAATGTTTTGAGGGGCAAAGAAAATTTATATTTGGCCTAAGCATATCAATTAACAAGTTAGAGCCCTGAAATTTTTTCTCATTTTCATCTCTTTCTAATGATTTTTCATCATTAAAATATCATTTTAAAAACTTGCTTCCCTATTAATTTGGTTGTAAATAACAATAAATGCTATAGCGGCAAAGTTAACAAAATTCTTGAAACGATTATGCTACAAACATATGTTTTATAATATAATATAGAATATTTTATTCTATATATATGGCCACAAGTAGAAGTATAGAACTAGCAAGTAGCTATCAAAATGTTTCAAAAGTGCATTGTTGTTGACATTAGACTATGCAAATAATTTTATATTTACATTGCGTTAATGTCTTTTGTTAATGTTGAGAAAATAAAATTCAATGCCATGTGAGAGGTAGTTAATAATAATATTAAAATGGCAAGCGTTTTTGTTGAACCTAGCTTGGAAAATACCTAGCTTCATAGATTTTTTTTATATTATTATTTATTATTATTATTATTATTTGAAATAAAACATTTTTTACCTATACTCTGTGTTATTCAAGGACGATGATGATGACACTCATCATTTGTTCATCTTTAGAGAGGATCTGCCGAGAGAGGCAGATAAAAATTATTCAGACAGTTTGGAATTTCTGGGTTGTATATCTTAATCATCATCAATTTGATTCTTGTCATAGCCATATTAACTTTAATCAATAATTTCTTTTTGTCTGATTGTTTGGTTTGCGAATTTGATTAGCTACGTTAGCGAACCATACTTTGTTCATTGTACAGTGCTGTTAATAAATGTCTTCTAACTAGAAAATTGATCATAACTTATTACATAGTTAACGCAGTAATTATTATCTCAATTATGATAGCAACAACAACCGTACAACAATTATCCATTACAACTTAGAGCCAGTAGTAGGTACCGCGAAAATAATTTTAATTGAATAAATAATAATAATATAATAATAATAATAACAATTATTTTAATAGTAAGAATAAAAATCTACGAATGGTCCAACATTATCTATTTCACCTGATTATACTAATTATTAAAATTGCAAAACGAAAACATTATTTAATCAAAATATTTATTTCGATTTTGTTTGTTTCTAAGTTTGTCAAGCTTAAATTTAAATTCAAACTGAAATTATTTTAAATCCTTATTCATTTTCGAAATTATTCATGGTAGTTTTTAAATTTGCTACGAATTTGACATTAGACGTGACGGCAAACTGTAAAAACCCCTAAATAAGTCTTATAAACACAAACATTGGTTAAAATATTTACAGATTTCTTCCTGTTAATAAATTTAAAATAATTTTTAACTCAAAATTTACCTGAGATGGTTGAAAAGATGGTCATAGAAAGCCTGGTGCTGTACGTACGATCGATCAACGAAGAAATGGAAAAGAAGGGAAATGAGCATGAGAAATATTCCAGCACCTCCCATCCATCAACCATCCTAATGAAATAAGTCGTTCAATCTTAATCTTATTTCATCAATTTATGCTATTGTCAATCATGACTGAGTAACTTATGTTAAATGTCAAAACAAAAATACCAAAATTAACACAAAGTATTCAGTTTATAAATAACTTTTACTAACTCTCATCTCTATGATGGTATGTGTCAAAAGCGAAACATTCGGACCATAGACCTGAGTTTTCAAATAATGTGTAATCACTAAGCTTGCTCAATTTGTCTTTGAAGTAACTAGCGATAACAATTGTCGTTGCAAGCCATGAAGAAGAGGCGCATGTTTGTGAGGGCATTTCAATGAAACTTCGAGAATGTTCAAATTGGTTTAATAAAATTTTAATTTAAATCATTTTTACGATGTAACATAAAAAGGAATATTAAAGTTAAAAAAATACATCCGAAAACTTATTCTTAAATTAATGATCAATCTAAATATATTTAAACATAAATTATAAAATTTATATTTGCCGTAACTTACCGATTATTTGACTTGATACTACAAACGCATTCCAACTTTTCATTTAATTAGTTTTTAAAAATATATGAAGTTGGTCGGAGTTATATTACATCTATCGCAGGGGTGGGCAAACTTTTTGCTGTGAGGGTCGCATTAAGAACTATTTGACTTTTGAAGGGCCGCATTAAGAACTATTTGACTTTTGAATGGCCACATCGAGAACTATTTGACCTTTGAAGGGCCGCATTGAGAACTATTTGACTTTTGAAGGGCCGCATGTGTATTTAAATAGCAAATTTTTTCGACCAGTTAACTGAGAGGAAGAATTTTGTAACATGTTTTTTGTGGGTGACGACCCTTTTTTTGGTCGTCATGTTCGTACATTCGTTTATTCGTTCTGTTTTTCATTCATTCGTTCTTTCATTCATTCATCCATCTATTCATTCATTTATTTATTCATTTATCTATTCATTCATTTATTCATTCATTCACATACAACCATGTATCTCTTTTATGTTTAAAAAAAATTAATTTATTTTATTTGGGATAATAATATTAATATTCTTTAAATTTAATTTATCCAATTTTTGACATTTAGTCGGTGGTTGATCGGAGGATGACAAAATTCGTCAAATATTAATTATTTTACTACCAGGAAATAATGAGGTGACGATTGGTCAAATTATTTTCATTCGAAAATAACATAATTTTATTACGAATTTGCATTCAATTTTTTTTAAAGACAATTAAATTGTTGAAAAGATTATTGTCAGTTGAATAATCTATAAATTTATTTAAAAAATTTTCTATTCATACACTTTTTTTTCTTTTATAAACTATTTTAAACACTTATTTATATTTGTATAAATAAAAATAATAATTAGTTTTTAGTTGTCAACTGACTAATTTTTTCCTTATTTCGCTCTATTCTCGTTCTATTCGTTTTTTCTACTTAATATTATCTTTTATAAATTAATTAATATATAATGTTCTGACTCGTTTTTGTATTGAATTGTATATTTATTTGTTTAATGTATTTATCTGCTATTTCATTAATAATTAGTAAATTTGTTTATTTGCAATTCATATTATTTATTCAATGGAATTTTAATTCCGATGATTAATATTCGACATAGTGCGAAATTATCATCATTTCGTTTTCAAAAGATTCATCTGAAACATATATATATATATATATATATATATATATATATATATATATATGCATATAATATAACAATATATTCTATATATGTCATTTGAAATATAAACCAACGTCATATTTTAATAGAATCAAATAACCACAGCACATTCATATCATTTATGCTAACGAATTTCTTAAAAAATTAAAATTGTTTACAAAGTTTAAAAGTTGAAGGTCAAACACTAAATCTACGAAATCAAGTTTGGGTTAATTTTCAATCAGTTAGGCCTGTCACATAAAGGCTTCTACCCATCTCACTTCGGGCATGTTACATTTGATACCTTTAGCAGTGTTCGTCAAATGTTTATGATTATTATTATAGTTATAAAAATGTTGAGTTGGTTGTAAACAAAACCTATTTCAGGTATGTCATATACACTTAAAAGCTAAATTTCGTTTTAAAATTGTCTTTCATAACTTTTTATTGAATGTTTTTTCCATATTTCTTCAATTTGTATTGTTTTATTTAAATTTTACGGTAAATTTGTATTCTAAAGCTTCACACTATTCAGAATAGTTCCAGGAACATTTTTCATTCTATATCCTCTAATTCAATCAAACTTATAACCAATCAATTAAAAAATGTGAGTGATTAAATTGTCAGTAATTATGATTCAAAAGTTTTGATTGACGTTCGTTGCATGGTATACTTCTATCACTTGATGCGTTCAGTCGTCAGATCAAGCAGAACACGAATGTAATTGATGCATCCCCTTTGACGCCACCATTCGCCTGCACGTCCCAACTTTAGTTATATAAAGACGACCAAATGAAAAGTTAATACTAAGAAGTTGACTAATCGTCACATCCCGACAAACATTAATTTTATCATTTAGATTGGAGTAGATTGGCCGTTATTTTATAAGTAAGATGTGAGATAAATTTTGTTGTGATTTTTAATATCTCCTAATAATCACGAAAATGATGTAACATAAAAATTAATAAAAAAAATTTTGAACTATCACAGAGATTCCTTAAAAATGTCTTCATCACAAGTATGCCTCTCGGCTTTGTGGCTGGGGACGACACTCATTGTCGCCAGTTACTTCACGGACAAATGAACTAAAACTGAAAGCCAAGCTTACTATGCCTCTACTGGTCTTTAGTCCGAATGTTCCGAGTTCGACACATCTATTTATAGAAACGAGAGTTAGTAAAAAATATTGCTACACTAAATCATGTTCTCAAATAATTTTTTGTTCCGCTAAAATAATTCGATCAAAATTTTTAACAGTTTTTGATGATAATTTATTAAACCAAGATTGAACGATGTAATTCTTTTTTTCAATGAAATATTTTAATTCATTAGAATGGTTGACAGCAGTGCAAGGCATGGGTGGCGCTGGTATATTTCTCTTGTTCATTTCTCTACTCCTCCAATTGTTCGCTGATCGATCGGACGGCATCAGGCTCTCTTTGAAAATTTTTGCAACAATTGCAGGTTTGTTTCAATGATAGGTAACATTAAAATGTGCTGATAGGAATTTATTGCAAGCTAATTTTATTTTAAATAACATGATTTTCCAGTATTGCTTTTTTGCAGACATAATGATAGTTATAAAAATATTCAGTAAAACTTTGAGATATTATAAAGAAGTAATAAAAAAAATGTTATTGAGAAGCAATTAAAAAGTTATCAAATAATTTGTTTGTATTTTGTAATAATACCGTTTATCACCACAGCACGTACGAAAAACGTTCTATTTATAACAAGAAAAGATTTTAAACGTTGATTTATAAAGTCAATGAGCGTCTTCAAAATAAGATTCTTAATATTTAGCAAAGATAGTCTTGTATTTCAACACCTTATATTTTCCCACAGTCATCCTGTTTGTAGCCGCAGCTGCCGTGTATGGGAAAAATTCCAATCGCTATTATTCATTCTGGTTCTTTGTGGCTGGAACTGCACTAGCGGCGGCTGTCGTGATGTACTACTGGGCCCTGGAAGTTAGACCTGGCCAGAGACCAGCTGCCAATATTTAACTTGGGACTACAGCTTTTATTATTCATTTTACAAGTTTTTTTATACCATTTTGTTTCTTATGATGTTCAAATTTCAAAATTGTGTTTAATTTGAAAAGCTGCTGCTAATCATTAATTAGATTATTATTCGGTATTGGATGAAATTTCAAAAATAATTTTTCATTTGAAGAAGTAGTTTGGCGGGTGGTGATGTACAAAAATTAATAAAGAAATTAAAAGAGAAAAACTTTTATTCAATTATCTTCTCTAAAAAATCACAAATAAATTTTATTTACCATAATTTTCTTTCTATGTATATACAAATAAAACATACATACAATTTGAAAAAATATTAATTCGTTTTTTAAATTCTCAAATTTTTACGGTAGACGTCAGTATGTTTTAAAATGTCTTTTCATATCTTTTTCTCTTACACTGGCTATCTATAAAATATGGAAGAAATTTTAAAATTTGCACATTAATATACAAGTCTCAATTTAAATTATATCCTAAGTACCCACTTATAAATACGCCCCGGTTTACGATCTTCTTCTCGCTTTCACTTCTTCTTAACTCCTGTTAAACGCTCTTACGCTAAATTTAATGTAGCGAAATTTAATTCCGTGACAAACTAACAAGCATCAACAACCGCAGATTTACTGCCAATAAAGCCAAGATAGTAGCAAAACAGGTCTGCCTTCTGTAAATTATCCCTACTCTTCATCTTTGCCAGCGTTAAGTTATTTTTCCTCCTAAAATTTATTTTTTAAAGCATCATATTTTCTAACCTCCCAAACAGTTTAGCTAATATTTCAAACTTCAATTTGCGTCGTATCTGTTGATTTTTGTTTGTTTTTTGTGCACTGTTGTCTTGCTGCGTTACAATGATATCAAACAAACTGTTGCCAGCAACTCGTTGTATTATGATTTCCCTAGATCTACGTCCAGATATGGGCCTCCACAATGGGCCTAAATAATAAATGGGCATCGACAAGAATTCAACTATATTAAAATGTGTGACCATTTGAAACATTCAAATTAAATTGCGTGCCTCCGTTCAATCACGTGATTCACGAATTTTATTGTGGTTCAACCGGGATGTGCCTTATTCTATTATTGTACTAAATAAGTAAAGAGACCTTTCCAAAAATAATCCTTAAAAAATTACTTGAAAATCAAAGGTGGAAGTTTTTCGAAGGCAGCCAGCCAGCGAGAGGCCGGTCCATTGAAGCAAATATTTTTGGAATGCAAACCGTTGGTGACGTTGGCGATATAATTACAACAATTATGATAATCGCGATGCGATAATTTATAGCTGCTAATTTTATAACAGCTGAACTTTTCAAATGTGAAAGATGTATGTGTGTTGTTGTAGTTGTTGATGTCGTCGTCGTCGTTGTTGTTGTTTTGTCGTTGTTGGTTGTTTGAATTGTACACGGGTGTAAATTAATGCTCTGTTATAAATAAACTAACTGAAATGATGACAATTAAAATAAAACATTATTCTTATAATATTTGTGATGATGAAGATGAGGATGACGATGAGATGGAGACGAGGAGAACGATGAAGGTAGAAAAAGTACACAAGTTCAGTTAGATGTCTCCATTGATAAATGTATAACGAGCTATAATAAAACAAAATCACCCACATGCGACATTTGCAACTCTTATGTTATCTTATCACCATTTGCAACTCTTATGTTATCTTATCACCATAACCATAAACGTAGATATATAAACTTCCCACTTAAAATTTTGCCAATAATTGCCAAGCATGTTTTTCAACAATAAGTATCCGAACATAAAAATTCAGTGCATAAAAAATTTAATTATTTTGAAATGGAAATGCAATTATTCCTTCAATTGATAATAACGAACTTGAACGTAGAATTCAATTCTGCTAATTGATTGCACTTTCAGGCAAATACATCCCTTTGCACTATTTAAAGAATGAAGCACATTATGATCAATTATAATTTAACGAAGTTAGCGATAGGAGAAGATGTCGCCGATTGAATAACAAACACTCAAGTTCATCTTGCACTAGGAAGATGAACAACCAAGCCATAACCACCATTATTACCAACAATAACCAATAGCCAAACCATAACCACCATTATTACCAACATAGTAATGACAGCTTACAAATCTATTTTCCGTAATTTTTGGCTTTGCGCGTTTGAAAAAAATACTGAATAAAATTGATTATTTTCTGAATATTTATTTTTTGAAAAAAAAAAAATAATAGAAGAATGTGGAAAAAAGTAGCTTCTGTATCTGCATTTTATTTATTCACATGCTCCTCAAAGCCAGACACACACTTAGCACGTAATATATCCATCCATCCATCCACGGTGTAGAGTTGTAGCAATTTGTGTGCAAGTAGCTCGAAGCACAAGCTAAAACTACTTTTGCATACATAAACATACGTTCAAACATACATACAACATACATTCAACATACATACATATATACATACATACATACATACATACACATACATACACACACACACACACACACACACATACATACATACATACATACATACATACATACATACATACATACATACATACATACATACATACATACATACATACAACAAAAATGATACATACATATGCACGTGTGCATACATACACAGTACATACAATGCATTAAAACTTACGTAAGCTATCTACTCTACCGAGCTGTAGTGTAAAAATAGATCAGTCAGTGTTTTGTAGTTGTATGCTGAATTGTGATGATGTGCTTTGTATGTGCGTTGTTGTGCGTTATTATGCAAGTTTAAGTTGTGTTGTTTTACGTGACGTTTTGTGTTGCCTGATGTTTGGTTGTGTGTTTCTGTAATGTTTCGCGTGTTGTTTTGTGACGATGCGTGGATGCGCGTGAGTCGCTAGGCAGCTGGCGGGTGATGTTTTGTTACGCATGTTACATTATGAATAAGATAGAAACCAAACTATAAAGATGATGTATGACGATGCTGGATGGGATAAAAATGTTGCTGAAGATGATTGAGATGATGATGGTGATGATGAGGTGGTGGAGATGATGATCATCCCCCCGATGATCAGGGTGATAATGATGAAGAAGACGATGATGGAGATGAAGAAGAAGATAATGATGAAGAAGATGGTGATGGTGGTGGAGATGATGAAGTGATGATTTTGATCACACACAATGATGATGATATTAAGCATATTAATGATCATGATGATGTTGGCATCTGCGATGAAATTTATGATGACGAAGATGATAATGACGATGGTGATGGCTATAGAACATGAAATTTTTGCTCACATTGTTTCGCTGTTTTGTTTAATAAACATTGTTGCATTCGTAATGTAGCCTATAAAATGGATGATGACGAAACTAATGCTACTGATGATAATGATACAAACACAAAACATGATGAGAACGACGATGATAATGATGATGGTGATGATGACGATGATGATAATGATACAAACACAAAACATGATGATGAGGACGATGATAATAATGATAATGATGATGACGATGATGATGATGATGATGATGGCGACCATGACGATGATGTTTCAACAAAATTAGCTTAGCTTAGCCTTGATTTTTGCAAATATGAGGAATTTTATAACATGACATGCAAATAAGGGGTTAGGAGGCCTGCTTGCCAGCCCACCATGCAACCATGCACGTGTGTGTGTGTGTGTGTGTGTGCGTGTGTGTGTGTGTGTGTGCGTGTGTGTGTGTGTGTGTGTGTGTGTGTGTGTGTGTGTGTGTGTGTGTGTGTGTGTGTGTGTGTGTGTGTGTGTGTGTGTGACTCGTGATGTGTGCGAATGAAACTCCCTTCGTTGAAAGGGAGTCGTAGGATTTTTAACTGCATTTAAAAATAAATAGGCAGGCAACCCGATATCATGTACCAATATATTATGGTAGAAATGATGTTGTTGTTGTTGTGTTGTTTATGTGAATAATAATAATAAAAAAAAAATAATAATAATAAAAAGAAGAAGATGATGATGATGAAGATGATGATAGTAATGATGTATGATGATGATTCTGATGATGATGTGATGATAATGACGACGATGATGATGATGATGAGAAGTGGTTATGATAATAGTAAACAAACAGACAAGCATATATTATCTACATATACACATGCATTTAATGACTCAAATGTTGTTTCACTCTGGGGCTATAAAACAAACGGCGAAATATAGGTTATTTATGTACGTATGATAGGATTTGTTTTTCTATGTTCTGCTACAATTTCTTGGTAACGCTATAATATCATATTATCGTAACATCGTCATGATTCGGTAACGCAATCATGATATCGTATCATATCATGGTAATATCATGGTGACATCACAATATGAGTACGTCATGGGAACATGATATCATTATAACATTACACCGTAGTATCATTACATAGCTATATCATCGCATTTTCTTTGCATCAATGTAACTTAATCACAAAACCGTTATATCCTCATGTCATGATATCATATCATTTCAACATCATACCACCGTATCGTCGTACATCACCACAATATCATCACAATATCATATCACCATATCATCACCTCTCTCATCAACTTAATAACAAAATCGTTATGTCATGATATCATATCATCCCATAATGATACCACGGTATTATCGTCGTCATCACTATATCATCACAACATCACTAGCACGTACATGCTTCGTAATTCGTTCGTAAACAGACTCCCTGAAAATTAATCACCTTGTATTTATCATTTTCATTTCAAAGTCGTCGTCATCAATCTTCCTTGCTACCGTCATCATCATCATTTTCATCATCAACATCATCATCATCAGGAGCACTAAAGTTTATGAATGACTGATAACAAAGAGACAGAAGATGACAAAGGTGATAAACTAAATCACCAGCTTCGCTAAATATCTGGTTCAACCAGTCAGTGTACAAACGAACTCACAAAACCAGCTTGATAGTAAAAGCTGTTCGAAATCAATAGGCGAATCATAATGAACAGACTCGCGCTGTTTCGTCCATAACAAATTCGATGCGTGCACATGTGTTCTAAATATGTATCAGATATAAACAAATGATACAGTTGGACGACGACGACGATGATGAAGATAGTGATGTAAATGTGAGGATAGAGATGATGAGTCATGGGAGCGAACATTGTGATGTGGCTGCTAACGAGGCTTAAGTAAGTAGTGAACGAAGACTTCCATTCATTTATCTTCACAGTAACAACAAAAATATTATACAAACATATTGGGCTAGAGTTCTAAGAAGTATTAAAATATGATCAATCTCACATTATACTGTCAAGCAGTTTGTTATGATCTATATGACACACAAACATAAAATGTCCATTTTAAACAAATGTCCGTGATTCCCAATTAATATGCAAATTTATTTCAACTGATTAAAATTTTCAAATATTTTAATACTTTCAAACTCAACATTAATTTAAAAAAATTATTTAATAATTAATAAAATATAATAAATGACTTTGTATCACCATATGAAATTGTAAGCTGTATAAACATGCGTAGTATGTTTTGTGTGCGTGCATGTGTGTGTATGTGTGTGTTTGTGTGTGTGTTGGTGCGTGTGGAATAAGCATGAATCATTTTTTTATCAACTCACTCTTAATTTATATAATCATACACACATAAAAATATATATTGTATATGGCTTTCTACATCTAAAGTATTTTAAACCGATTCATCTAAAACTAAAATTATAAAATATTTCTAATATTTTAGATTTATTTGCCGAAAATTTATCTTCTTTATCTAATTTTCCCATTAAAATGTTGTCATTCGTCCTTAAACTATACCATTTGTTTCTATAGCGTTATTACAATGATATATCTCTTTACTACAATGATATGTATCTTTATTACAATCATACATGTTCATCTTAATAGTTAGAGTTTATTTTTATTTATATATTTATGATATTTTATTATGAAGTTTAATTTGAATAATTTTTAATTGGGACCTTTGAAGAGAACGGGCACATGTTGAGCAGATGCGAAATTAGTTAATTAACTGTTAATAAATGTACATAATAAATTTATAAATAATAATAACAATAAATAATAAGAAATAGCCTATTATAACAACTGCACGATTAGCGTTGTTTTCTAATTGTTAAACATTTATAATTGAAACTTATTCAGACCCGAAAATAATTTTTTCAACAGGATTTTACGCTCTTTTACTTACGTTTGCTCATTCATTCGTTCGTTCGTTCGTTCGTTCATTTGTTCCTTTGTTCATTTGTTCATTTATTCATTCGTTCGTTCGTTCATTCGTTCGTTCATTCGTTCGTTCGTTCATTCGTTCATTAATTAATTTCATTCATTCATTCATTCACTCACTCATTCATTCATTCATTCGATCTTCGACCGCTCATTCATTCATTTAATCATTTTATCCTTCGACCGCTCATTCATTCATTCATTCATTTTATTATTTTATCTCTTTATTTTTTCATTCAAACAATCGTGCAGTTAGTTTACTCAATAGCAGCACACATTATGGTTCGTTTGTTAAGATTGCTAAGTAAACATTAGGATGATGTACAACGCGGAAAGCCTTTTAATATTTAATTCTCTTAGGCCTTTAGATATTTGGTGTTATTAAAAATTTGAAGGACATGCACTAAACAGATAATTAATTATCTTCTGTGTTGACGTCACTCACAGATCTCGTGGAGCATACGTACACACACACACACACACACACACACACACGTACGTACAAGCAACACACACGCGTCACATTTACGTCACAGGGTTACGTAGGTTATAAATAGAATGTTTTGAATGTTTTTCTTAATGACAAATATTGATATAACTCAATGTAGAGTTTGGAATAGGAAAGAATTTAAATACATATTATCGTTATAATTTTTTAATTAATATATTAAATAGAAAATACTATTAATGAATTTCAACGGAAATTTGCAATTAAGGAAGAATGATATGTTGTAAATATTTTTGAAAATAACTTTATTAATCATTCCCTCTCATACGATGAAGTATTTGCTTTTCACTCAAGCTTATTGAGTTTTTTTGTTCAAGATTTATTACTTCCATTCAATTAATTTTTTTAGAAAAATTTTATTAAATGATTTTTAACCACCGATATAATCCAACCTCAGCAGATTAGCTACAACACAAACTCTATGGTCTTCTTCACACGTTAACAAAATCTTAATTTGTTTTAAAGTGGCCCGGCATGTTAAGCAGTCTATATAATTTGATATTTTACTTCATTTTACTTTTTTATTTGGATGTATTAAAGTGCAGTTTTAAAGTACAGTTTTTAGAATCATATACCGATCTTACTGTTCAACTATAATGTGCATGCCTGCGTATATAACGAATGCACTTGTTTTCTGTCATTAAATTTCTTGACTCTGACTCAATCTGTTTGTTATTTTACCGTCTTTTTTTTATCAAATATCAGTCAGTACTGTAACAAAAATCCGACAATACAACATAAATTACTTGTAAAAAATAAATTGTTTACCTTAACTATGAGAACCCTCTTGAAAACTTTAAAACGTGCGAAAACCATGATCAAATTACGGAAATTTGTATAAAGAAGCGAACTTCAATGATTTTTATAATACTCTTCCACTAATCAGTTATTTTTATTGGTGCCAAAAACAGATTTGACGGTGGCCAATAGAAATTTTGCCGTTGCTGGTCCACAAATTTGGAACTCACAGCCACACAGCCTCCGTCACCCTAGTTTAACTATTCAGAAGTTTCGCAAAGATTTGAAGACGTATCTTTTTTCCCGATGATTTCACCAGACGAAAGCATCGCCTTTTCCAATTTCTAACGTCGAACATACTGTGATTTTCATCAATTATATATATATATATATAATTATGTATATATATATATATATATATATATATATATATAAAGAGTGAGAAAAATGTGTATGTTTTTGTGTGTGTACATTACACACATGCACGTATATAAACCGTGAATATATCTATAAGATGCAAATATAGAGGCACATATGTCTGAGCGTAATGCTAGTCGTTCAGTTTATATTGCATCCAGTAAGATGCGAGCGCGGTTTGTTTCGCAGCAGCGTTAGCTTGGTATAAAAAAGCAAGCGGACTGCATGGGAGAGTGAAGGTTGCCTTTGTTTTCTACGTTCGTTGGTCGGTCTTCATACGAAATTTGGATTGAAAATTTGTGTTTAGTTAGTTCATCATTAAACTTCAATTTCCTCGTTTAAGGCTTGTTTGGTTTTGGATATGTTGTTCTTTCATTTAATTGCCGTAAAATCTAGGTGTAATTTTACAATTTTTAAATGAACATTTTGTAGAATTTAGTAGTGTACAGAATTAACATATACAATTAAAATATACAAATATATACTCACAAAATTAAGTTGCCGAAAGCAGATTTACATTTAGTTGGAATGCCGGTACAGACGCACCAGATCAACTTGCAGGGGTTGTCCGGAGGAATGTTCTGGGCGTCGTTGGCTGCAATCCTCTTTGCTACCATTGGCTTCTCAACATGTGGATGGGTTCACTATTCGGATACTTGGACTGGACTTTGGAGCAGTTACACGAGTATATCTAGATCTATATTTGCCAATTATGGTCGGTATTACAATTATTATTTTAACAAATGTTATTGAAAATTTTTAACAATTTATTAATCATTATAGTTAGTTATAATACACTTTTAGTCTTCAAGTGTAGCCCACAATAACTTAGCTTATAATCGCTTTCGTAAATTAAACGGATGAATGTGTTATTACATAATTGATTTTTTTAATTTTGATAGGTTGGTTTCAGGGAGTCCAAGCCACTGCAACATTAGGGATAATATTTTTATCTTTTGCCTTCATTTTTATTATCCTCTACAACTTTGTTCACAACGTGTCCATAAGCAAGTCTCTCGTCCTCAAGCTTATTGTCGCTTGCTGCGTCATCACAGGTTTGATTTTTCAGCTTAATTTAAAAACTAGGAAAGTTGAATGTAGACAATTCAGAACTACAATTTGAGGTTTAGATCCATGGAAACATTATATAATATAAAGAATTGACACGTGATTTAGAATTTTTGAAAAGAAGTTCGAAACATGAAATGCCTGAACGCATTTCTTTGACACCGGTTGCCAACTAGCCTCATTATAGTCACGCATTTAATCTCCTTCATTTTGAATATTTTGCAACAGTCTAATTGAATGTTTCCATAACGCGTGGAATTATTCCCTTTATATTTAGTTTATTTAATGCATGTAATAGATGTTTAATTTATGAGTTGTATGTTCGCGCTTCGACCTCACAACATCAAAATCAGGTTACTTCAATTAAACAAAATAATAAATTATTGGTCTAAAAGGTTCCAAAATTGAGTTTCTTTCATTTAAGACTACCAATTTATCTCTTAAATTTACGCATAGTCTGCAAGTTTCTGTTTATTTTAAATCATTTTGTCGTTTGCAATATTCGACATTGGATACCTTTATAAAGTTAGTTCAAACAATCGCACACAGTTATCTCAATCCTAGTGTCGGTGGCATTGTTTGGAGTGAAAGCGGAAGGATTTAAACTACATTGGTCATATGCATTTTTTTGTATCGGCGGAATATTAACACTCTTCCTCCTGGTTCTGGCATGCGTTCAAATGAAGAGAGCAAGCATTATTTAATGGATTATTCTCAATTTGTCCTATTTTTTATTTAATAATAGTAATAGCTGTTGACTATCTCTTATTTTAATATGTTAATTATATTTTTATATGTCTATTTAGTATATTGACACGAATATTTTTATTACAGTCATTTTCAAGCTTTGTGTTATTGATTGGTTTTCAAAATAGTTCTTCATCGTAAGTGACCAAATTAATATATTTTTATTTGTACTACAAATATGTTGCACGCATCGACAACGTAAGACTTCATACGCTGAATAGTAAAGTATTATTACATTACAAAATGCACCTGAAACCATTTATATATAATCAAAGTGCAAGAACGATCAGCCATGAATAGCAAGTCTGCTTATTTATTTATGCCTTTTGAACTACTACAGGCTTCATCGTTTAGCGATCGTGTCTCACGCACATGCAATTTTCATGAATTTTTTAAAAATGTTTTACTGTTTTGATAATATTATTGCTTATTCTCATGAATTGATGTGCTTTATATTGAAAAAAAAACTTTCAATGGTGTTTTCTGCTATAAGATTTATTTATTTTTAGTACTATATGTGGTTAATAACAAATTCTTTATTTGTTGAAGATTTGCAATAATTTTTTATTTACTATTCTCCAAGCGTTCATCGTGTATTCTGCCTTTTTACAAACTTCGTGTTCACGTGCTTTTGACAACATTTTTAATATTTCAGGCTTAAATCTAAATCAATGTTTTCTGAAAAACTTTTATGCTAAACATTTTTCATAAATTATGTGTTGTATAATATGACGCATTTATAATAATAGACATGGTAACATTAATTTATCTTGATTTAACCAAAAAAAGTAATTTGATTAAAATTAAATAAAACTTCCACTGATATAGTTTTGTTATAACCATGCTACATGCCAAAAAACTATCGTTTCTTCGTTGCTTGACAACTTAAAACAGGTTAAAACTGGGTGCAATAAAATAAAGTATGATTCATCTAAACAGAATTTGTAATCATATATATATATAGAATATAAAACTCTATATATGGTTGTAGTTAATAATTTTAAAATATAATAGGAAAGAGACCTTACTTTATTTGGAAAAAAAAGCAGAACGTCTAATATACGAAGCTAAGAAAAAATGTTCAATATTCCAAGAAGGGAGCAGGTGTGACACCAGTAACTACAGAACAGTCAGCTTAGCATGTATATTATGTAAAGTATTAATATTAGAAAAAAGTAGTGAATCAGATATATTAATTGAGCCTAAACGCCCCGGTTTACGATCGTCTTCTTGTTCTCACTTCTTAACTCGTGTTAAACACTTTTTTGCTAAAAATCTGCATTTGCTTTTTCTGGCCCTTTTCTCTGGAACTCTCTACCTACTTCTCTGACTACTTCTCTGGCTACTTCTCTATCACTTACAAAGTTCAGAGCGGATCTCAAGACCCATCTGTTTGCAAAATTCATTGAAGAGAGCTGTTGAATATCGCGAAACAAGCGCTTAATAAGCTGATTGATTTGTAAATTTAATAAATGTCCATCGCTAGTTTGATTGAAGTCACAATTTAGTTTTTCTAGTTTTTTTTCCTTTGCTTCATCACGTAAAGTTGAAACAAAAAATTGATTCGAATTTAAATTAGAAAAATTAATAGAGAAAATTTTTTAGTTAATTTCTGAAAGACTGAATAGTGTTAAATTTAATTATTTTAAATTAAATATGGAAGAAAAAAGTGAGATTGCAAATGAGCATGAGACTGCTGCTGGTGCTGCTGATACAAGTAATTTTTGTTTTGTTTTACTTTTTTTTCCTGTTTCTTACTCTGTTTCTTTCTTACCATACCCAACGGAGGGCCGTATTATGATTTGGCCTTGGGTGTCTTTTTTCTGATATGGACAACTTGCCCCCACAACTTGAGTTGTCCAGGGCCTAGTTGTCTGCAAATCATTTTTTAGGGTCAGACTAATTGACTGACTTATGGTTGGTTCACTTGCACACTATTTTTATTAATTTGATAAAAACAAATTTTTATAACGTAGTAATTGAATAATTATTCATAATATGTATTTGATTGAAAATTGTAATAAAGAGCTCAGTTTTCAAACCAACTTTATCAAACAGGTCGTTTGGTTATGAGATTTTTATATTACTAGCTAGTAAAGTGATTGTTTGTTATTTAAATAATTAAATCTATTTTGGTAATATTTCACAGTTTCTATTTACTTCAAACCAACTGCCGATGCTCCTATAATGAAAAAGAAAAAATGGGAGGTTGAAAGAAATATCACAATTTCAGACGTAACTGGATTCTTTCGAAGTTACCTAACCTGTGCGCCCCATGAATCATTAGTTAGAATTTATTTTATTTATAAAATATGAATTTAAAATTCTTTGGAGCATTTAAAAACTTTGAGGTGTGCTTTTGAAAACTTAATATAGTTAATGAGTTTAAATAATAAATTCTATTAATGTTTATTAATATCAATTATGAGTCAATAATGTATAGAGCTGCAATGATGCTCACTTGCTCGCTCATCGTGATATGTTTGAATAGGGTTTTGTTTTCATTGTAAAGTAGCTGGAACTACATGTTTATGTATTGTGTGTAAATTTTAAACATTACCGTAAGGTAGCTTTGTAAAAGTGCTGCTATTCGAAGAGATTTATTCTGTTTGTCAGTCTCACTAGAATGTTTATTGTGTGTTATATTCATGCCTTCAAATATGATGAAATTGAATAAAAGTTAATGTACACAAGTGTTAATATTGATTAATCAAAATTGTATTTCTTATTTAATCAATCAAAAATAAATTTTTTATTTATATTTTTTTTTCTAGTTTCTGTATATCAATCAATGCTTTGCACCAGCGCCAGATATGACCATTGGATCTTTGTATGATGTTTGTATCTAAATTTTTTAGTTTTCTTTCGTTTAGAAATGTTTTTCCATTATTGGATTCCAATGTTGATGAATAGTTTATCATTTGTGTTATATTATGCTTCTAATTGCTGTATCATGATATTCATTTTATTTTCATTGTTTTACTTGTATATTAAAATTAATCATTCAACTTTTTAGTGTTATGGATCAGATAGAAAGATAACATTTTATTACTGCAAAAATCAAGCTTGGGGATAATATTTTACTTTTTAATTTTTATTTACTTTTCTATGCTATCATAATTTTTATTTTTTAATGTATATATTACCATTTAATCATTCGAAGATAATTCATTTAAAAAAACACTGAAACATGCAGAATATGATATATTTATTCAAGACAATAAAATAAACATTCAAATTCTTCCATGTGCAATTATTTATACTAATTAATTAATAATTAAATAAATTTATTTAATTAATTAATTAAATTTATTTAATTATTATTAATTATTATTTCTGTCATCATAAGTATTATTTTTTGGCTAGTTTTTACGCAGGACGCCCTTCCTTACGCAACCACAGTTATAAGCGGTGGGCCTAGCCTTTGATGATCCAACATCACTCACAAGGCAGTGAGGGTTAGTTTAATGTCATAACCAGGACATGACAGGACATGGATGCGTTGTTCATGGTGAGAATGTTGCAGGAGAATTATAGAAAGAAGAAACGAAGATTGTACGTGTGTTTTGTGGATCTAGAAAAGGCTTTTGATCGAGTACCGAGGAAGGTCATTGAATGGGCGTTGAGGAAGAAAGGAGTGAATGAGAGACTTGTTAAAGCTGTGATGCAGCTGTATGAAGGGGCAAAGACAAAGGTGAGGGTTGGAAGGGGGATATCGGACGCTTTTAGTGTTAAGATAGGAGTGCATCAAGGATCAGTGTTATCACCGTTTCTGTTTGCAATTGTGATGGATGTTGTGTGTGGAAACATAATGGAGGAGTTGTTATTTGAGATTTTGTATGCAGATGATTTAGTCTTGATGGCTGATACCATGAAGAATTGCAGTTAAAATTTGACAAATGGAAAAGTGTTATTGAAAAGAAAGGGTTAAAAGTTAATATTGGTAAGACGAAGGTAATGGTGAGTGGAGAAGGTGGGGAGCGAGTGATAAGTAAAATAGACCCCTGTGGGGTATGTAACAGGAGAGTGAAGGCTAATTCGGTATTGTGTATAGGATGTCAGAAATGGGTGCATAAGAGATGTAGTGGTGTGAGGGGGGCACTGAAAAAGGTGGAAGGCACGTTCAAATGTAAGAAATGTGTTCATGGTGTGATTAATAGGACGGACGCAAGGACGGGGTTGAGTGGTGGTATTGAAAGAGTGGAAAGCTTTGTTTACTTAGGGGATAAGCTGAACGCGGATGGAGGATGTTTGAGCGCAGTTACGACTAGAGTTCGTGTGGGATGGATGAAATTTAGGGAACTGGGTGGGGTATTGTGTGGAAAGAAATGGTCAGTGAAGATGAAAGGGAGGGTATATAAAGCATGTGTGAGAGCAGCGATGGTATATGGTGGTGAAACTTGGGTGTTGAGGAGAGAGGAGGAAAGTGTACTGCAGAGGGCTGAAAGAGCTATGGTGAGGATGATGTGTGGGGTTAAAGTGAAGGATAGGAGGAGTAGTACAGAGCTGATGTCAATGATGGGACTGAATGAGGACATTGTGACATTGATAAGGAGATCGAGATTGCGGTGGTATGGACATGTGTTGAGAAGGGATGAAAGGGTCGGGATTAGGCGAGCGTTGAGTTCGAGGTGAAGGAGTGTAGA
>NW_008705254.1:2373091-2460324 GCF_000326865.2 Helobdella robusta
CACTAAAAAAAATAGGTTCACATAAAAAAGTGTGGCGTGAAACATGCGTAAATATAACAATAATTCATCGTTTAAACTGTTTTACGTACTACCTCGGGGAACTGGGTCTCTGGAAGCTAAACGAAGATTGATTGATTGATTGTTTGAACTGTTTTAGCATCTATCACATAGGTTAGGTATCTCTATCATTTACCTTTACAGCATTAACTATCACAAATCAATCAATCAAATGGTTTTAAAGCGTAATTTTTGCGCAGTCCGACAGCGTTCCTCAATAAATTTTACGAACAGATGGGCCTTCAGATCCGCTCTGAGCTTCGTAAGTGGTGGAGAGGTAGTTAGAGAAGAAGTGAAATAGCAAAAACAGATTTAGCGTATGAATGTTTAACACGAATAAGGAAAAAGTGACGAGAAGACCATCGCAGAACGGGGTTTTCATTATATCTGATAATATAATATATCTGATATGTTTAGTTTGAAAAATATAGCTGCACTAGCAACTAGAGGACCAGCTGAGTTCATAGCTTTAATTAAACTAGTTATTATCGAGAATCGAAAGACTATAGTAGGGCGGATTACAATAATCAAATTTAGATAAAACTAATGAAGTAATAAGTAAGAGAAAAGTTGGATCATCAAAGAATGGTACTCATTTTTTATTCCATAGAAATGAAAATGACCTAAACAATACTTAATCTGAGATGAAGAAGCATGCAAGAATCAAAAACAAGGCTTAGACTATAAAACTAATGAAAAAATTAGGAGTCTTTGAATTAGATTTAGTTTGAGGTACATAGAATCACTCTAAGCGAAAACAAAAAAACAAATTATGAATTTTGTCTCCTACCACAAAAAGTAAATTTTCAGCGCCTTTCACATCCATACCGTATAAGTGTGATCAGGTTACAGTATACACGCAGTAAATTCGTCAAACGGCTGAGTCCAGACAATGGCTCCACAAAAGTCCATCTTCACATTTGCATGTGTTAGGGTGTTAATTGAGGTTGGAGGTCGAACATTTTCAGGCCCTTACCAAATCCTTTCCATCACTCACGAAGTTCAGAGCGGATCTCAAGACCCATTTGTTTGCAAAATCCACTGAGGATCGCGGTTAAACATCGCGGAAATAGCGCTTTACAAACTAATTGATTGATTGATTGAGCACATATTAGCCATTCGCGTTTATCATCTACAGATGCTTTACCCCTTCACAACTGTTAGGTATGAGCGGTCTTTGAATAGTATTTTTAATACAAAATTTGGTGGTGCTATCTCAAAAAGCGCAGCCAAATGAGGCAAAAAATTACAACTCGAACATAACTTCCTGATAAACTCCGAAACAAGTCAAATCGATCTAACAGTGACATCCTTTATTTACTTCTTCATATTCATATAGGAGCGGGATTGAATTGTTTGTTTGTTACCTTGCCTTGCCCACTCGTCGTCGCATCTTGGTTTTCGAAAGCTGTTTGTAAGAACTATTAAATTAATTATTTCTAATTTGAAAGTTTTTTCATTGCGATCGTTGGAAAAACAAATACACAGGGATTCGAACGTTAATTAATTAGTCACAAATGGAATCAGGTTGTTAATTATTTTATTTATATTATATTAATATTAATAAAATTGAAAATAAATAAATTATTAATTTATTAAAAAAGTAATAATTGAGTAAGTTTGTTTTATAGTAAAATTAAATAAATTATCTATTCTTTTAAAAATTATAAATGTTAATAACATTAATGATTAACATTAATTGTTAATATTAATAATGATTGTTTATTTCTTTATTTTACTAAAAAAAAAATTTACAGTTTGATAATTTAATTTTTAATGAATTTTAATTATTTTATTTAAAATGTTCAATAAATTGTTAATGTTAATTTTAAGCTTAACAGTTAAGCCTTAATTAACTTAATTAATTTCAATTTATTTTATTTAATAATGTAGAAAGTTTTTAATTTTTTTCAAGTTGCCTACTGCAGACAACAAATGTCAAACACATTTTAATTAATTAATGTTTAATGTTAATAATTTAATTAAACTATTAATGAATTTTATGTTTTCTGATTGCAGAATCTCGTCCTGTAAGTTGAATTGAAATGTTCATTTTTAATTAATAGTATTTTATACTACACTCGTTGCTAATTTTATTTTAAATTTTACAATCATATTTAAAAAAAATATTTGAAATATTTTTGTAAATAATAAATAATAGATTGATGTTTTGTTAAATAGTTTGTAAATCCAGACCTTCCCGGCTATCTTGGTTTTGCAAACTTACCTAACCAGGTCCATAGGAAGTTTGTGAAGAAAGGATTCGAGTTTACATTAATGGTAGTAGGTCAGTTATGTGATTAAGTTATTAATAATTATTAATAAAAGATGTTGTTTGTATGTTTGTATGAATTGGTCACCACATTCCCACACACACACTTACACACACAAATACACACACATTCAAGGTGATCTTAAGTTATTGAACATTTTCTAGGTGAATCTGGCCTTGGAAAATCAACTTTAGTCAACAGTTTGTTCCTCACAGATTTATATCCTGACAAAATTCATCCTTCAGCTGCAGGTTTTTTTAAACTAAAATTATATTACTATCATCATCATTTTGAATTCAGATCATTGTTACCATAATATTAATTGTTATTTTAAAATAAGTTTTATAATTTTTATTATTATCATTAATTTTATTTATTAATCTTTATAATTTTATTTTATGTGCTTTTTGCCTACAATTACTTTATTTTTTGTTGTTTTTTAGTGGATCATTTAAATGAAAGTTTTTAATTTTCTGTTATAGAGCTGGTACAAGTTTGTTGACTTGATATGTTAATGATTCTCTACTGAATTCATTCAGAATTAATTAACATCTCATTGAATGCAGTGTTTAATGATTTCAATTGGGAATTTATATGAACCATGTCTGCATTGTTCTGTGTTAATATTGCTTTAAAGTTTCAAATTTTGAATATTATCACTTATCAATATGCTCAAAAATTTTTTTGTTTGAGTACCCTTAACATTTTATCAATTGTTTTGTTTCTTGTCGATAGGAAGTAATGTAAAAACTAATTAAAAAGAAATATTTATTTGCTACTATTTATTACTCTTAATTACTTTAAAAATACTCATTGTGATTTGATTCTTGTCTCACATGTCTGAAGTTCTGAATAATTTGGAATAGCAATTCGTAAGTTGAAGCCTGGTCGACATAAGCATTGTAATCTCTCTTTACTTACCTGTCAAATTATGTCCAATATTTTTTATTTTTTATTAACTTTTTTGTCGGATGTTTGTTAGAAAAATTTAGTTTTGGAAACTCTTTTTTTTTCAAATTATCATTGGAAATTTATTTTTGTTTAATCTATTTTTCAAGAATCATAACATACTTTAGAATGAATTGATGCAACTAAACATTCATTATTGTCGTTGTTCCAAATATTTTTAATGCATAGAAAAGATTAAAAAGACAGTGAGCATAGAAGCGTCTACGGTTGAAATCGTTGAAAGAGGAGTGAAACTCAAATTGACTGTCGTAGACACTCCTGGTTTTGGAGATGGAATTAATTCGTCAGATTGGTTGGTTGATTGATTGAATTATTTGGCTGGTTGTTTGGTTAACTGATTGTCTCATTAGTTGTTTGGATGAATGTGTGGTTGATTGTAGGAATGGATGTTTGGTTGGTAGGTTGTTGAGTTGGATGTATGGTGGCTTGTTCAGTTTCTTGGCTGGTTAGTTGTTTAGTTGGCTGGTTGGTTAGCTACCTAACTGGTTGATTGATTGATGGATTGATTGACTGACTGACTGATTGATTGATTGATTGATTGATTGATTGATTGATTGATTGATTGATTGATTGATTGATTGATTGATTGATTGATTGGTTGGCTAGTTGATTGGTTGGTTGGCTAGTTGATTGGTTGGTTGGCTAGTTGATTGGTTGGTTGGCTAGTTGATTGGTTGGTTGGCTAGTTGATTGGTTGGATGATTGGATAGGAAGATACTCTTTGCTACCTTGCAATTGATTGTTACTTGGTTCATTTATTTGCTTAGTTAGGTGGTGGTTTTGTACTTTTATATGGATGCCATTTCAATATTCAATGATCTATTCATAATTATAATTATCAGAGATATTTTTTTTTTTTATTTTATATATTCATTGATTTCTAAGTACCTTCAACTAACCTGATAACCTGATAACAAAACATCATGATGCTATAAAAATATATTCTATAATATTTATGAGGACGAAACATTGTTGCAACACTGAATTAATTTGTTAAATAAAATGAACGATGCACTTATTAAAGCTTCAAGAGCATCATACAGTACGTGGATCAGCAGTTTGATAAGTTCTTGAAAGATGAAAGTGGTCTGAATAGGAGGAATATTATGGATAGTAGAGTTCATTGCTGCTTCTATTTCATTAATCCAGTAGGGCATGGGTTGGTTCCACTGTTCTGTTCACTTTTTTCATCTCTGTGTGTAACTTTTTTAAAATATTTTATTTAACCTTTTTGATGGTGGATAAAATGTTGCTTAAAATTATTATTTGTGTGTTGTTGGTTCTTATTAAATTAACGTTTGACAATGCCTAACGTTGCATGGTTCAATGAAGCCTATTATAAATAAAATATATTGGTAAGTAATTGGTGAATTAGATTCTAAGGTAATTAGTAGTTTGTTTGTTTGTTGTTTATTTTTTATAATATACGATCACCCATTAAATCAGGTTGAGACCTCTGGACATAACATTCATGAAACAGCTGGACAAAAAGATCAATATCGTACCGGTCATTGCAAAGGCTGACACACTCACCAAACAGGAACTTTTAAAGTTGAAAAAAATTGTTGGTACTACTTATTATTATTCAAATTATTGTTGTGCTTGATGTGTCTAGATTTCTGAAGGATGGAAGTTAATAGAATGAATTCTAGTGGAATGAATTTTTAAAATTACTTTCTTCAGTACCTTATATGTAAGCACGAACACCAAACAGATAATGAGTGAGATTGAGAAGCACAAGATTCAAATCTACCCAATACCTGAATGTGACGATGATGAGGATGAGGATTATAAACTGCAGTGCCAACAATTGAAGGTTCTTTCATGTTTTTCATTTCATGGTTTGGTCAACAAATTTGATCTTCTTCCATTGTATATATGTATAAATTCCAGTACAGACGACTTTTGCCAATTTTTATCTCCAGTAAGGCTGGATGACAAGACGTCAGGTCTTTCTCAAATTCCATTGGCAAATGTCCAACGATTGATTGTTTTTTTTTCAGTCTTGTTTGGAATTTCTATGCCGCACTGTTTATTATAATTAAATAATAATATATAATTTTTAACATATTTTAAAAAATTATTCAAAATATGAAACAGGAAGCAGTTCCGTTTGCAGTTGTGGGCTCAAATGCAATCATTGAAATCCGAGGTAAGAAGGTCAGAGGTCGTCTGTATCCGTGGGGCGTAGTGGAGGTCGAGAACCCGGAGCATTCAGATTTCATCAAACTGCGAACTATGCTTGTGTTAGTTGCTTGGCTGTGGTACTGTGATGTGATGATGTCATTAGAGATATCATATCTCGTAATATTGTTGTTTAATATTATTGTACATTCGAAGAATATAGATCTTTTGCAATGTTTTTCCAAATGATTTGGTTTTATTTCTCATTGAGACACTGGTTATTATTATCTTAGTTTTATTACAATTCAATTTTTTACAGATAAAAAATTAATTGCTTTGTTAACATATGCTCTCGAGTATTTTTTAAGTTGCTAATATTAATTAGCATGATCTGGTGCAATTACATAAATATCTAACAATTACATTTAACATGACTGCATCATCAGATGATAAAATAAATACATGATTAAATATTAAGTAACATGCACATGGTTACTCCATCAGATAACATTTATATAATGACTTGTTCAGGGCTCACATGCAAGATCTTCAAGAGGTGACGCAAGAAGTTCATTACGAGAACTATCGGCTTTCGAGGTTAGACCAGCCTGACTCAGGAACACCTGACAATGTCCAATCTCCAACAAACAAGTCAAGTTTTTCTTTCTTAAATTCAAAAATGTTTGCAAAGATATTTCATGTTAAACGTTTTAATGATTCATTTATAACCATTTATCAATTCTAAAATGTTCATTTTCATTTGATTTTGCTCTTTACAATTTTAGACATTTCTGAATTTATGAACGTCTTGAAAATTTATTGTTGTTGATGTCTCTAGAGGATTTTATTAGCTGCACAGACGTGCTGGTGCCTGCACGTGTGTCACTAACAGTTGAATGTGGCTGAAAATTGGAAGAAAAAAATAAACAAATACACTAATTAGATAATTCCTAATCTATACAGGAAGAAAGATGACAGGGTCACTGAGAAACAACTTCGGGAAAAAGAGATGGAGGTGATGTTTTGGCAGCTTGTAATTATGTACCAATAGTTTCTATAATTTTATTTTTATTTAATTTTTATATTCTTTTAAAAGTTTATGTTACTTGTTATATTTATATAACGATTCTTATTTATATGGCGATTTTTAATTATATTAGATAGCTCTTGCCATGTATAATGAAATTCATAAAAGTTTGCAGACTGATTATTGTTGTTCTTGCAGTACATTTGTAATTGGTTAAGTATTAGTTCATTTTTAATATACTTTGCTGTTGAAGCTTGATAATAATAATTGACTAAAAAAAAGTTTCATCCAACAAAGTTGTCCGTACATTTTAAAATTAAAAGATACATGAATCGCAAAAAATTTTTGGGTGGCTAGCTCATTTTACGTTTTTTTATTTGTTATGGCTTGAAAATTTAATTTTGCTCTATCAACTCACTCTTTCTTTGTAACGTATTTACTATTCTTGTTAAGTTAGTCGTTTGGTCTATTAAGGGAGGGAACTCCTCGGCAAACTGTGCAAACTGTGATTAATTAAGATTATCCTTTCGGGTGTCTGTTTTTGATAAGCGTGTGTGCTACTGTTTTAAAAAATAATCTTTCATAGGGAAAATTATCTCAGTGAGATTGTTGATCCATCATAAATTATGTAAACTGACACATTACAATGAAACATTCAAACAAACAGTTGCGAAGAATGCAAGAGATGCTGAACCGCATGCAGGCCCAACTTCAAGCAGGCTCCAGTCAATCACTGACCAACAACAACAGAAGCAGCAACAACAACGCTAATGTGGCAAGCTTCAAACAAGATATGTAAATTAGTTGCATCAGATCACTTTCATCATTCCTTGCCTTATCTCTCTCTCTCTCTCTCTCTCTCTCCAATTTCTTTATGTACTTTCTTCACATTTTTTCGTCATGAATAATCATTTCTTATTCAAAATGGTTTGATTGTCTAGTTTGTGTTTGCATGTCTTTAATTTTTTAAAATATTTGTAGTTCAAGTTGTGTAATGGCATTCAATTTTTCAAAATATTTGAAAGAAGGACGTAAACACTTGGCTACGTTTGTTTTACTTGATAAATTTATTTCACTTAAAACTATTCATTGCCTTCGTTATTTTTATTATTATCGTAGTCATAATGTTGATTGCGTTTTTTTCAACATTCAATATAACTTATAGTGCCTTTGCGAGTTAACTCATTGCAAATAAGTTTCACGATTCTAATTAATTTTAATTTTCTGTACCATTGTCATAAAATTTCAATACATACATACTTATTTACAAATATTCCTCGGATTTATGCATTCATATAACATTTTATAGTTTCTCATTATTCATGTTTATTCGTACACACACACATACACACACACATATCAATCAATCATTCAATCTTCGTTTAGCGTCCAGAGACCCAGTTCCCCCGAGGTAGGACGTACACACACTCACACACACACACACACACACACACACACACACACATATTTATATATATATATATTATATATATATATATACATATACATAAGTGTTAAGCAAATAAATTTTTGATATTATTTTTATATAATGATTGTTTCAACACTATGCATCTCTTTTGTTACCCATTTAAACTTATTTTATTTTTATAATTGATTTGTGTCATATATCATATATTGTGTGTCTGGTTGTTCGTTTGGTTAATTTTAGCGCGTTAGTATTTTCTAGAGATGTTTTTAATGTTAATTTTTAAGATGATTTTACTTGGAACGAAAATAAAGGTAATTATAAATGAATCAATAAATTATTATTTAAAGTTTGTAACTGGCTAAAAGTATTCGAATTTAAGTGACGGTTTTTAATTTCTTTCGTGGAGTTGCTTGTTACATTTTGACGGCTTAAGGATAGTTTTTGTCTGTTTATAAAATCCGGTTTTAAGCCTGGATCGGTTGAACTTGTTTACCGGTTACCTCTTAATGAATATGGCTACTAGCATTTAATTAATGTCTCGTAAATACGATCAGTATCGGAACAGGATGCTGCCAAATTTATTTACTTTCATCGAGTAGTTTATTAATATCTAATTGAAATAGCCATTTATATCGAATTAAAATAGCCAAGTTTTATTAGTACGCGCCCTTTATTTTCAGCATGTTACTTTTAAAAAACCGATGGGATGGCGGCACTCAAACTTTCCTTTGCGTTCCTTGTCTGCTTAGGTTTTTAATTTTTATCACTAAAAGTTTTTTTTTGAAATTGGGCAAATTTTTTATTACAATTTGTTGTAGCTATTTCGTTACTATTGTTTGGCGAAACTGGAGATCAGACATGTTTGCGAGTAAGGTTAGCAGTAGTTCTTTAAAATATTAAAAAAAGTTAAGTTACACTTGTCGATTTATTACACAACTTACAACGAAGAACGAACACAACAGATTTTGTTGACCGTTAAAATATGATCCTCATTACATTATTATATCAGAAAAATTTTGTCAAGGATTGGTTTAGTAGATTAACATTAATTAAGTTCAAGACATATGCTTAACAGACAGATCTCTGGTTTTGCCCTTTTTTATTATTTTATTCATTTTTGTCCTTCATTGTTAAATAAACTTTGGAAATTTAATTTTAAACTTGCAGCTTGTCTTGTTATAATAATTAATATAATTATTATATAATAATTATTTTGTTAAAAATTTATTAACTGTAAATCATTATTTTATTTTAAAATGATGATTAAGTCAAAATTAGTGCTATAAATTTTTAAATAAATAATATCTATATATATATATATATATATATATATATGATTAACCATTTTTTCATACATTGATAAGATTATGGAATTACACAGAATGATCTTGTAACGGTTTTCAAAAATGAAGGGGAATTTGTTCATTGGAGTGATGTTATCATTGATAAAAAATGCAAAGTGTGTGAATGGAAACCAGCAGAGCATCAACTTTTAGGTCAGAATTTCAAGGCATCGTTAGAACAGGCTGGCATATTTTATCTCCAGTTCAGTAATCAAATTTACAGACGGATGCTTGTTGTTATAAGTGAGTCAAATTAAATCTGTGATATCAGTCTATTATACATTATACAATTTAATCTTGGCTGCATCACCAGTTTTATCTATTACTTTTCAAGGAAACAATTTGACTTTTGTCATAACTCCAGATGTGAATGTTACTAGTGGTGATTTTATATCATTATTATGTTCAGTTGAAGTGGGTTTAGGAAAGCAAGTATCAAGGAATGACATAACGTTTTTTAATGGAAAAAATGTCATTAAGACGTATCATTTCACTAAAGCTGATGATTCACTTTTATACACTATGCATGCCGATGTAATGGTTAAAGCTGATGCCAGATCAAATAATTTCTCTTGTAGGTGGAGCTACAAGAAACTGCAAGTTCCTTTCAACTATACGGAAGTCAAAACCATTCCCTTGCAGATACATTGTATTTAATTATTAAAAAACTGTATGTGTTGATTCTTATTAATTTATATTTGAAATTGCAGTACCAGAAAACCAGGTAGTGTTCAGCTATAGCGATGAAGTTGCCGTGAAAAACAGGCGTGTTTACTGTAATGCGTCATCAGCCAATAAATATGATATCTCGTGCGTTAGACTCAGTGATACGGGGAAGCAAAAAATGTTTTCGTTCACAATTCACAACAACTATATCATCTTCTTCAAAACTGGTTATTACAGGTGCAACTGCACAACATATAATTTTCTCAATAATGACGTCAAGACAATCTCAAAAATAATTGCCGTAGTCGGAGGTTGTTCATTAATTATTTAGGAATTTTTATTTCTTTTGGAACCATCGCTAACAGCTGATTGTTTATGCCAGTGTATTCATTTTCAATAGATATGCGCCATATTGTCCTTAGTGGGATGAAAGCGTTAAAGAAATTTCGTTCAACGACGTTGTTGTTGCTGTCGTTGGCAGTCTTTCTGGACACATCTGATTTTTTTTATTAGACGATAATTGTATCGCTGTATGGACAATATTTTGAGTTAATCGTTTCTTCCCTTTATAATACTGACCTGAATTTTTCAATATTCTGTTTTGAGATTTTGAATTAGTGCTTTGCGCTCAAACTACATTTCAAGAAAAATAAAAATTAAATTTGCTTCAAATTTTTGTTCGACTATGATTTTTTATTCGAAATAATATTGTTTCTTATTCTTTAGTTTAATATCTTATCTATGTCTTATCTATAATATCTTGATACTTGTCTGCACAAATACCTATTTCTACTAAACTTTGTCAAAATGAAATGATATAGAAAAATTGATAGACATAGATAGCTATAGCTAGACGGAAGCCGTATTTAATTTTCTGACATGAATCACGTCCTTCATAGGTAGTTGTGCGTTCGAAACGATTTCTTTCATGTGCTGTCATTTGCTCGCGGTTAAGACATATCACAGAATGTTTCTCTGCGATATTTAATAAAATGGAATTTGAATATTGGCAAGTGGTTTGGCTTCTAATATCTGCACAGTTTGTCCTGGCAGCGTTCAACTGCCGTCAGAAAAATCGTTATAAATAACCTAACCAATTGTCACAGTTCGTCTTGAAGATAAACGAAATATGATACAATGAACGCAATGTCAAATCGAACAACCGCTTTTGTTTATAATTAATATTTTGTATTATATTTATGCCATGTCTGCTTGTTTTTCATTTTATTTAACTTTCAATGCTTTCAAAAACAAAATTCATTGTGTTGCATACTACGCATTTATCGAGGGAGTTTTAGCCCAAAACTTAAATTGGCTTAATGACCAACCGACCGATGACTAAAGAATAGCTACACTTGAGGAATAAATATAATGTGAAACTGAATGCCTCAAATGAAAAAATCTAGTTAATGGGTATGCCATTTTGATTTTTAGTGTAGAATATTAATGTTCAGAGCATTAATCGTTTTAAACGTGAGGCAAACGTTTTTGAATGGTATAATTATAACAAAGCTTTTTAATGTTTGCCTTTGGTTTTTTGATGTTGGAATTTTTCAGTTTTATCACAGTAAGACCAAAAGCTAACATATTCTTCCGTGTAAGCGCGCGCTTTTTCATAGCCGTATGGATTGGTACACAAGGATTAAGGCAGGAAAATTTGGATATATAACGTGCAATGGCATAGTAAGCGTGTATAAAATTGTGTGCGTGCGTGCCTATTATTGATTTGGCTGCAGTAGAAGTTGTGACGCTGCAGTTACATCATACGACCAGTAAAAAAGATGCGTTGATGGGAAATCGAATTTTAATTTTAGTAGTCAATTTTAAAGTTCTCAATTCCATTTTTTCTCAACGAGCATGAGAAAACGAAATCAGTGACTCTGTAATATGATTATAATTAAAAACATGAAACACGCTTTAATGTTATGTTAATATTAAATTAATTTTAATGTTTTATTATATCGGAAGATATTAAATTAAATTTTTCATAAAGATCTAAATAAGCTATTAATTATTTTTGTAATTGCCAAAATTATTTTTAACTGCTAATCAAATTTGGATTATTGAGTGCAATGTCTGCCTTTTGTGGAGAATACTTCAATTCGACACATATCGACAAGCATGGAGTCATTGGGAATGAGTGCTATTTGAATGGTAATTCTGAAAAGGCATATTGTATGGTTGATTTAAATTGCCTGATTAAATATGTTTCCTAGTGACCAAGACACATGTACTGTACTGTAATTTATTTTCCTTGACTCTGCAGGTCTTAGTTTCGTGCCTAACATATTGTTCGTGTTGATAGCAGTTCCAGTCCTGATATCCTGGAATAAATCCATCTTTGCAACGATGCACGTTAAAACGTGGGTCCGATTTCCGCATCACATCGTCAGGTGGCTCCTATTCCTTACACTAATCATCATCAATTTGTTCGAGGTTAGCCATATATACAGGTGGATACAAAGTTCGGCGAAGTGCTGAAAGATAAATTTTATTTTTAGATAACTTTTGTCAAAATGATTTATTTATGATTTAATAGTTTTGGATTTTTAATTTACAAAATGAGAATAATAGTAAATGTTGAAATTGTGATATGAGAGAAAGACTGTTGTTTTGATTGTAGTACTTAGATAAAATGAGACTTTTACCAAACTGATCAGAAATTTTTTAGTTGATAAGTTTTTGGTTTAAAAAAATTGGTTTTGCAAAATCTCTTGAATCTATTAAATACGTTATCTAGAATTTTATTGTAATTGAGAATTATACATAACTATGGTATGCATAACGTCTCTGCCAAAACAGTTTATTTACTTGCGATAACGTCTGCCAGGTAGTGGCGGGATTTTTATCGGACGAGATGCTTGGCGGTCGTCACCTGCACCTCTTCATCCCTCACATCGTCAGTGTCACAGGAACCTTGGTAGCTGTCATATACTACCACAGTGTCGAAATGTGGAATTCTCCAAGATTCCTCTTGTTGCTGGTTCCATACTGGTCGTCCCTCGCAGTTATTGAGGTGTGGAAACTATTTCATTTGCGTTTTTTTATTGGATTTGTTTCTTTAAAACGTCTTTTTTCGCATAAAAATATTAACTGATTTTTTATTTTAATTAAATTATTCTATTTCAGGTGCTGAAAACGATTAATTTAAATTTAAATAACGCTCCAAGCGGTTCAATGCGGCCACATTTTACGAGGGCAAGCATCGCTCTCTACCTCCTGCTACTTGCTATCGAACTTGACCTCCTCAGACAGCTGGTTGGTTAGATGTCTGGCACTCTACTCAGTCTTATGAAAATGATTGACTTCAATATTCAATAACCAATCTTGTTTGTTTCGAACATTTTGTACGTATTATCTCAGTTTTGAAGTGAATGAATGTTTTGTTCAAATATTTTTCATATTGAAACGGCGGCTGTCAAACTTTTTGTCGGTGATGAATCGTAAAAAGATTTTCCGGTTGATCATATTAGTTAATAAAATTAATTGAAAATAGGCAAAATATTAAAAATAAAAAAACCGGGTAAAATAGCAAATAAAAGTAAGAGTTATTTAAACGTATTGAATTAAGTAAGTAAAGTAACGGATCAGATTGAGAAAACAGGTCTGATGCAAAACTTATAACACATCAGCAGTAGATTAAAATGAAACTTTTTCCACCAGCGTTACGCCTTCTTCAAGAAACGTCGAATGCTGAAGCCCCCAGAGTACCTGGCTGACACGAACTACGTGCAGAGTGCCGTCAGCTTGCCATCGAAAGCAACCTACTTCTGGATTCGTGGCATCGTCAATCAGGCTGTCAAGACTCCACTCGATCTCAAAGACTTAGGATCACTGCCTAGAGTATGTGATTTTTTTAATTAAAATTTTATTTTGTCTTGCCGTTGTTGTGTTTTCAAGCGTTTGATTCTAGTTAAAATTTTGAAGTAAATAAACAGTTCAATGATACAAATTTATGACAGAGTGAAAAATCGGCTTACAACTATGGTCTGTTATTATCGGCGATTGAGGAAGAGAGGGTAAGTTTCTATTTCATTCATTCATTTGCGCATTTTTTGTTTTATTCATTCACTCATTCATTCATTTATTCTTTTGTTATTTCGTATGTTTATTCATTCCTTCATAAACTCACAAATACACTCACACGCATTCACTTTTGTTGTTTCCATTCCAAACATCTAATTTTTATTGGCGCTTCTCGTTGTAGCTTGAATTATATATTCCAAATGCCATCGTGCATTTTGACACCTTATCTAGACACTGTTCGCAAGATGGAATGTGAATTTTTGTTTTATTTTGTGCATCTTTTGATTACACTCTAGAATACTGAATTGACATAGTCACGGACGTGATTTAAACACTTCTCTTCTGTTTGAATATTGAAAAATCAACAAGTTAATTGAATTTGAGAAATCATCATATACTTAAACATTGATCTTTGTGGTGAAAATAAGTGAAAAAATTTTTCACAAACGACATTTGAATCAGGGAACCGCCCAACAACAACGTTATCGTCCTAGCTAATATGCCTACTGTAGCCCTTTCCATCAGCTATATATAAATATCTTTTACAATTTTAAGATGAATTTTATAAAACATGCTTTGTTGTGAAGGACCACCAGAAGATGAACGAAGAAGTAAACACTTCTTTGTGTAAATCCTGTTGGATCAAGTCGCAATCTCCCATGGTCCTGGCCGGCATGTTCCTGCTGGTTGGAGCGGCCCTCCATCTCTGCACACCCATTTTGCTCGTCCTCCTACTTGATTATGTTGATAACTCGACCAACGCACAGCCCGTCAACTCCACCATGCTTCCTAAGGTTTGTAACTTTTGTTAGATAACATTTCTCGCTCGTCAAACCATCGTGGCAGCTAATGTTAATGTTGATGCTAATGTTGTTAGTCTTTTGATGCCGTCGCTGACATTTTTGATTATATGATCTAGAAAGAAATTTCTAAAATTTTTTTCTGCCGTTGGTTCGCATTTTGTTTGCTGTGTTTATAAACTCAAGTGAAGTGAAGATGAACATCACTAAGGCATGTCAAATAATTTCTACAAAAACACTTGTATTTAATAGCAATGTTCATTTTTGATCACTAATCTGCTTTATTTTTGCAACCGACTAAAAATGATCAACTTGCTAACAGTCAACAATTACTGGCTTGCAACCAATCAACAGCCATCAAATTTTTCAGCAAGGGCGAATGGTTGGAGCTTACGAGTTCTTCACGAATGGATACGTAGTCTCGATCATAATGTTGTTGTGTTGCTTGCTGACCAGCGTATTCACGCAGGCCGGCCACTACCTGGTGACCAGGGAAGGGGTTCGCATCAGAGGGGCTCTGCAGGTTGGTTGCGTAGATCATGGGTACACATTATTTTCGCTATTTTCTTCCATTTCTTAATGATCACTGAAATTCTAGAGTACTCTGTTTTGATTGTACACATTTTCCGTTTAGACGCTTAGTTGGATTGTTTTCTGTTAGAACGATGATGTGAACCGATTGCAGTTATAAGCATGGTTTTTAAACTTTAAAAAATTAACACACCGACAATTTTTTAAATTACAAAAACCGTTAAAAACACTACGATAAATAAGAGCAATAGTGAACGTATCATGACAATCATTTGTTGTCGGACAATTATTTAGAAATATTCAAAAAGTGAATCTGCAAACTTTTGAAAACACTTAAAATAAATTACAAGATATTTTAATTGGAAATAACTCTATTATCTATAAATTCTATTCGTTTATTTTTGAAACAATTTGTTTAAATGTTTGATTAGAGGCTTGCTGAGTGTTAGAAATCTTCGAGGCGTTAGTTTGTTTCCAAGCGTTCTTATTACTATTTATAAACATCTGATTTTTATTATAAGCTTTTATAAGTATTCAATTGTTAATAAATTCTTGTTGTTGAAAGCTAAAAATTTACGAATGAATATTTCACTGTACGTTCAAACTGACAAAATTCGCCATAACTATTTTTTCATTACCATCGTAAGTTCAAAGCTGTGAAAGCAGGGAACAACACTTTAAATGACAAATGAACGAACGAACAAATAAACAAACAAAAATACAAACAGACATTCAAGCAGACAAACAAACTAAACAGACAGACAAACTGACTGACTGACAGACCTACAGACAGACGAACAGATAGACAAACAAACTGAATTCAGATGGTCATGTACGGCAAGATGTTGGTGTTGTCGTTGTGGAACTTTGCCACGAAGACATTGAGTTTAGGTGAGGTTGTTGATCACATGTCCTCAGATGCAAACAACATCCTCTTCTGCTTTTGTGTTATTCATTTCATTTGGCTGCTACCCCTTAAGGTTTGTTTGGTGTTGTTGTTGTTGATGGTGTTGTTGTTGTTAAATTATTGTTGCTACGGTCGTATTTTGTGTTGTTTATAAGTGAAGATTTTTTTTAACATGTGACTTATTTTTCCATTTATGTGACTTATTTTTCCACTTATTTTTCCATTTTCCATTTCCATTAATGATAGTTATGTTGGTCGGTTTTAATAGTTATTTGAGTAACTGTTGAAACTTTTAAAAATTAAAAAAAAAACATTTAGCTGTCGTAAGCATTATCACACAGCGTCGTTATCAATAAATCTGCACTATCAATGCAATGAATCATTTGATCAATACGTTTTACGCTCCTCATTCGTCAATCACATCGTATTCAACGTTATCACCACCATCATCATTCATCTCCCACAAACATCTGATCACCTCTGTAAACTCTTTTCATGATGTAAACTCTTTTACTTTGGATGATTCCACAAAATTTGCATCATATCACCTGACCTTTTCAGGAGCCACTATATGCTTGCTTTTTGATATATTTTTGTTTTAGTTGTTGTTCAAAATAGTTTTTGATAGAAAATATTTTCTTAGAGATGTACCTGAGAATGGCACGCGGGCAACTGGCCAAGATTGCCCCCTCGCTACGCTACCATCTTTCTTTTTAGTAATCTCGGATAAGTTAAAATAACCTATCAATCAATTCCTTTAGCGTCTTCTTATTCGTTCAAATTCATTTTAACTTACTAGAATCTTCAACCCGTCTAACATTCATTATGTCCAAATTCCATTTCATTTAACACAATTTATTTATTTGAAAATATAAAACTGCTTTATGTTTGTTTTGACATGGAATTTGATATTTAATGAGATTTCAAGGTGAGATCCAATCGAATAAACTTCAAATTTTAGAGGCACTTCATAGGACGTACAACGTGCGTTTGCATGAAAATACGTTTGTTAGCATATACGCGTGTTCATAAATCATTAATAATTTTCATTTGCTGCCGTAAAATGTTATCGCACTCATCAGATCAAATATGGTTTGCCACAAATTGTTTGATTGTGTGTGTGTATGTACGTATGTGTGTTTGTGTGTGATCTATATATCTATATATAATATGTAAATACGGCCAAAACACTCAGACCTTCGAATAATCCTTCCTATCAATGATTAGGAAAGTGCTTTTGTTGCCAACAGCCGATTGTAGTTACTCATAAAAACATTGAAATTGTTCAAAATCTTTACATCTCTAACTACTTGTTAACTACTTAAAGTTAACATCTTGTGATTAAAATAAAAATTATTTGTTAAAGTGACAACTCTTGATTTATTAAAATTTAAATTCTGAATGATTATTATAGTTTAATGAATTAGTTATATTTAAATTGTTACTAACAGAAGTTTCGATTTGAGTTCTGTGGGCGGCGTCACGCCTGATGGTCAAAGACGCCATTGTTTTGCTCTGTGGTGGTCATTGCGTCCGATTGCATGAGGTGATCTCAGGTCATCATACGCTGCGTGAATGATGCGTCCTGCCTGGTTTTACGCGTTGTTCGTGTGTCGTCAATACATCTCAATGTCACATAAAAGAAAATTATATTTTCGTGCAATGGTTAATTTTTTGCTCTTCTTTCTATCATTATTTCTTCATTGCTTGGCCTTCATTTCTATGCAAGCAAAAATTAGCATGGTTTTATTGTTCTCACATTCGGAGGCGTTCATTCGAATTATGTATATGTATTATTTAAATGTATAGTATAAAACATAGATACAAAGTCTGTATATTCATTGATTTTTAAACTTTTCATGTAGCATCATTGCGCAAACAAAGAATCAGAGATGCTCAAAAATATTTACTCGTATCCGTATTATTTACACGCACACACGTAAACGTGCCGATGTTCGGCGTTTGTTTCAAATGAATCCAAAGTTGCCTGGCTCCATTCTGTACACATTTTTGTGTGCACTTTGTTTACTCATTGTTGTGTACACATATTTTCGTGTGCATATTGTGGGCATTGTGTACATATTGCTCTGTACCTGCTCTTTCATTGCTTTCAACAACAACTGATTAAATTGATTGAAGGTTTTTCATTCATCTACCGCTGTAGCAGTTATTTTCAATACTTACAATCCTGTTTCAACATTTCTTTTGTAGAATGGTGCATGCTAACTGGGACTTCTAAAATGTGTCTCCATTTTTTCCAATCTTGAATTTATGCGTACCCACTTAAACATGTTAGACGATTTGATCATCTGTGTGTGTTGGGCTCTTCTATATTTAAAAACTTTAAAATTTGTATCACATGCTTCTTGGTAAGAGAAACAGCTTAATATTTTTATTAGAATATTTTCGAAACTAAATCTGACGAAAATTTTTCCATTGTTTATTTTTTACGCGTACGTTCGTGCGTGTGTGTGGTCTTTAATCTCATTAGGTTGTATGGTAGTACCATTTTATTGTTGCGCATGTATATAGAAATAACAACTAATTCATTACGATGCATTTTTTGCAAACAAATTTAAGCAAAGTTTAAGAAATGAACGAAGCAAACTCGTAAAAACTTTTCTTGGACTTAACTCTGATGAAACTGAAACATCAGTTAAAAACACATTTGAAAAGATGAAATAACTGAAATGCAAACACAAATGATGTCAAAACTTTTGATTAAATACAGATAAACAATTAAAATTAATAGATAATTATTGCCAGAAGATGATGATTCAATTGTAGCATGGAGCAAGAAGACAGACATGCCACTTTTTCCTAGTATTGCTTCAAATTTACCTGACTTGCCACCTTTGCAAGCTTTTGTTGAATGATTGATTTAAATATGTAGCAGTAATATAGCAGCAAGCTGGAGAACCGTTTGTTTCTAAAACAAAATTTACAGCGTGTGACAGCATTCGACAATTTGTTCTTTAAATTGGTTGTTATAGAAAGTGTTTTGCTATAATTTGTTTGAAAACTGAGCGCTCATAAATTTCAAAGCTGAAACTTGAAATAAAAATTCAAACTTGAATAGTAAAATTTAATAGAAGCCGCAACTCTAAGACAAACTCAAACTGAAATGGCCGTTGCAACATGCAATACAAACTTAAACTGAAAAAAAAATCCTTATCTTCAACAACGCCAGATTACAGTTTAAAATGATCAACATTTTCAAATACGCCCAGAAACAAACTCACATCCATTCAGAAGCTAAAAATATCCACCCAGCAAACATACATTAAAATATAGATTTTTATCGGCTAATGTTTTGCATAGTGTTGGAAATAAAAGATTGTACAGACAGACGTTTCAGCGCGTACAAGAAGCCAACATGCAGAAATACATTCATGTACAATATAGATTACTTGTGGTTCAAAGCTTAAATATACATGGGACCATATATATATATATGCATTTGTATATGGCATATATGTGCATGTAACGTCGAGTTTCCATGCGTTATGCTTGGACACACGTACACTTTCCCATTTGAATAAACATTTTTTGCGCAAGAAATTTTTCTTTAGATGTTCATTTAACGTCGTGGAGTATTATGTAAGAAGAATGATGTTGCACGGACGTCTGTTATGTGGGAAGTATTCATTTGTATGAATGTCCAGCATAGGCCTACGTGTTGGGAGTTTATGAGAGGCAGATGTTACAATGAGATAGAAAGCCTTATGCATCTTTGGGGATTTGCATGTTGATGTCTCATTTCATTAAGTCATCCGTGCCTAAATTATTATTTGCATCATAATCATCTGTTGTATGTTTGAACTGCATCATAAAGTTGTACGCGAACATGTTACACATTACAACCATTAAACGACATAATATAATTATTTTGGATCATTCCATGATTCAAATGATCGTATCAACAACTTCCATTGCATCTCTCGCAGACCCTCGCCTCCCTCATACTCTTGTACTACAGAGTTGGGCTGAGTGCCATGGCTGGCTTCTTAGCAGTCCTCTTTCTGACCTGTCTGCAGTGCATACTCGCCAGACAACTCTTTGCTTCACAGAAATTCACGCTGGTTGGTATTAATTAACCCTGATTAACTGATATTTAACTTATTTGTTCGATACGGAGCGATTGATAATTTTCTGTTTTAGGTGTCTGTGCAATAATAATGGTTGATAAATTAATTAAAAATAAGACTACTGTCTAGTGCTTGAAAATTGAGGTCTAAAATAAAACTATTTAAAAAAATATCAGCCTGCTTTTAATGCATTTTTTTCTGAAATATACAAAGTTGTATACACATCATTTTATGCCTACTTAGTTGAAACTGATCTGTTGCCCCGGTATACATTCGTACATGCTCATTCGTAATGCAGGCTTGTACGTACAAACAGTTGTATATACACGGTTTGTTAGTTGCACCTATGCATCGAGTGCATGAGTCGTGTGGTAATTTATGAGTTTGCAATGATGAAATAATTCAAAGCAGTCTGTCTGAGCTAACTCGCCAACTCAATGCTACTGCAATGCTACTGCAATGTTACTGCAATGTTACTGCAATGTTACTGCAATGTTACTGCAATGTTACTGCAGTGTTACTGCATGGTTTCTGCAATGTTACTGTAATGTTACTACAATGTTATTACAGGTGTCAGCAAGTAAAAACTTGAGATATTTTTTTAAATAGTTTTATTTTAGATATAAAGTTTTATTTTAAATATAAAATTAATTTTTATTAAATTCATATTCATGAAAAATTATTTAACACCGAAGAAATTGGCGAACAGTCGAGTGCGAAAGTGTACTGAGGTCTTGAAGAATATAAAATGCCTGAAGTTGTACGCCTGGGAGAGGGTGGCAGCTGGACAGGTGAGGGAGGCGAGAATGAAACAGTTGAAGGCCATGCTGAAAACCTGCTTCATCAAGGCTCTCATGAGTTTGTAGCTGCTGGTGGTTGTGGCGGCTGGTGGTTGCTGTGGCTAGTGGTTGCTGTTCGTGGTAATGTTGGTGAGGCAGTTGATGATGTTAATAATGATAGGATGATAAGATGCTGATGGGAAAATGGGTGGTTGACGTTTAGTTTGTTACCAAGTTTTTTCAAGTTATTTATTGAAATATTCATAATTTTTTATTTAAATAATTTTAATTTATTGATTAAAACATTGAAATTGTGTTTCCTTTTCATTTTGTTAAGATTAGTTTCATGAACATTCATTTTAAATATGATTGTTGCAACAGATTTCATATCGGAGGCTGGTTTCCTCATGGTCATGATGTTTGTTAGTTGTTTTCCTTCACGTTTTTAAGTTATATTTTGACATAAATTTTAACATCTCGCCAGTTTGGTCTTATTTTTAACAGCGTTTATTATTACAATGTAAAAGCGTACTATGTTGTAATGTTGTAAACCACCAATGGTTAGTGAAAATATGAGGCCCTATTTATTACGCTGTCATCAAAATTTGCAGGCTTTCACCATCCATCCGTACATTGGTGAGCAGCCTCTGACCCCTCAAAAAATATTCCCATCTATCTTGTTGTTTGACATTCTTTCTACTCCCATTCACCTCGCTCCAATATTTACCGGATTTCTTGGGGACGCCTATGATTCCATCACAAAAATCGCCGAGTTTCTCACGAGTTTCGAAATTGACAGCAAGCGACATAAGGTTGGTGTGGAAGGATTGGCTGGCTGACTGGCTGATTTTTGCACGTTGTTTGGGTGTAAAAGTCAGTTTGTATGTTTGGATAAGTTTGCGTTTAAACATTTATGATGCTGTTTTGGATGCAATTTTGATTGTAAGTACAACAAATTAAACATGGATTAACAGCGGCGAAGTTTTTAATGTGACCGATGGTGCTGCAGTTTTTTGTTGCTCCATTAGTAGTTCTAATTCTATTTTAAAATTAATGCAGACGAACTTCCAAAAAGAGAACAGCTTCCACGAGAATTGCAAGCAGATCGGAATGAAGAGCAACATGGTGGAAGATGAGGAGGTGACTGGCGGCAATGATGATGCCACTCCTCCTTCTTCACACTACGCTGATGACAACGAAGCCGACGACAATGATGGAGACCACAAACACAAACAAAAAGTGAAAATGACAATCGGCGATGGCGAGGACGAGACAGTCGGCGACTACCTGAAGCAGCAGAAGCGTTCGAGCAACACGCACAACGACAGCTCCTGCAAAGATGAAAGTTCAAAGTCCAATTCAAATAACAACAAGGAGGAAATCCAAATGAAGCACTTGAGTGCAGAATCACGAAGGACAGAAAACGCCAGACTGCTGAGTGATGAACTGAACGTCATCAGTGAGGTGAGGTGGTAGTAGTCACTTTGAGATTATCTGGCATTCCTGCTGCTGTTACTCTTCTTCTATTTATACTCTTTGAATCATATACACACATACGTGCTCACACACACACACGCACGCACGCACACAAACATACATACATACATACACATATAAACTATAGTGTTTCAATGTTATTAAAAATTATTTTTTTATAACTAAATGTTAATATAGGGTGACCACAAACAGCTTCCTCACTCTCCCAGCCATCACGCGAAAGTGAAACAAAGAGCGAAAAAGAATTCAATTACGACGGGGAAATCCAACAAAATGAAAAAAAATAAAAAAATAAAAAAGCACAGTGGAAAGTCAAACAAAGATAAAATATCGCCTCCAAAAAATGTCACCAGAACAAACAGCAATGAAGCCGAAAGTCACTTACCGGGAAACAATCTCATCACAGAACAAATTCCAGAAGAAAACGAAAGCGAAAATGCCGAAGTTGTTGTATGTACGAAAGGAACGTTGTACAACGCCAAGAAAGCTCGTATGCTAGCGGTTCCTTCGGTAGGAGCGGAGATGGACATACATGCCAAACAGGGCTTCAGGTTTATTCACGCTCAATCTTTCAATCTCTGGCATCATTAAGTGTCTCAGCAATGTATTTTCATTATTATAATTCATTTAGTTTACTTTACCTTATTAGACTACTATTCAAATATTTGTTTAAAACAAAGTTTGATGTGAGAGGCTGACGATGGTTGATTAACTGACCACAGGTCTTCTCATAGTCGACGTGCTTCCCAGCAAGACATGACGGCCATGATGATGATGTGTGATAAGAGGAGCGTTCTCAGTGCTTCAAACAGGTTCGTTCACCAGTCGTCAGTTGTTCGTTCGTTCGTTCGTTTGTTCGTACGTTTATTTATTGGTCGTTAATATTTATGTTAGTTTATTTCAACTTTTTTCTGTTTTGTATTCTTCCATGTTCTTCATTTATTTATCTACCTTCTGTTTCGTTTTTCTATACAACTAGCCAGTTATTTAAGGAGATGTCTCGTGAGATGTAATGATTACTGAATGTAATGTAACGAATACTGATACGATATGCACACCAGTTTTGGTTCTGGCTTGGATGATGACGATTCAGTGGACTCGAAGAGAGACGTGGGTGTGGCAGTGACCATACACGAGGGATCGTATGCGTGGGAACCTGCATCCAATGAGGCCTTTTTCACCAATGTCAAGTTCAAGGCTGATGCCGGTTTGTTAGCTATCCAATCTTAACTACCCGCTAATCATGCTCACCACGTTCGTGCTAAATATGGAATATTATTATTTAAGCAGCTGCTAATGTTGAAATTAGAATCACATTTATAAAACTTCATTAAATGCCAAATGCTTTTTTATCCTGATAAATTTGGAAAATTTTTAAATCATTATATATCTTTTAGTGTGTAATTAATGGTTCATGATTCGTATAAAAGTTAACGCGGTTGAAATGAAAGCAACAATTCATTGATGAAGGCAAACTGACGGTGATAATAGGCAGTGCCGGATCTGGGAAAAGTTCGTTGATATCGGCCATGCTGGGAGAGATGAATCGAATTGAAGGGACCGTCAACTGGAAACCGTGCGTTGGATTGCAACCATTCACCCATAGCTTTGCTAACTATTTTTTTTACTTATAAATAAAAAAAGATTAAAAAATATGTCTTAATTGCAAGCTGATGGATATTTTTAGATCGTTAACAACGTGTTATGCTGGCGGAGTTCCTTGGCTGATGAATGCCTCAGTTCAAGAAAACATTCTCTTTGGAACTGCCATGGAGAAGAAAAGGTTTGTTTGGTGGTTGGCTAGTTGATTGGCTGGCTGGCTAGTTGACTGGTTGGATGGATGGATGAATGAATGTACCGTTACATTAATGATCGATTGAACGTTCAATGTTGTTGGTTGATGTGAACAAATTGGCAATGGCCACAGAAAGGTTTGTAACGTGAACTACTAGGTACAGGAGAGTTTTGAAGGCCTGCGCACTGCAACAAGACATTGACATTCTCCCTGACAAAGATCTCACCGAAATTGGCGATAAAGTTGTTATTGCTGATATCAGAATTTATTTTCTCCATAAAAATTAACTAAACACCACTGATATAAAACAATTTTACCTTTTTGTAAAATTAAAAACAACAGCCACTTAACTAAATGACCCTATAAAATGAACCCACCCACCATACGACCGACCAGGGCATAAGTTTGAGTCAGGGACAGAAGTTGAGGGTGAGCATAGCCAGGGCCATCTACTCCAAAGCCGATCTTGTCGTTCTGGTTATTGAATTTTCACTGTTCTTAGTTAACAAAATTTCATAAGGTATCAATTATCAGGAACGCCGCATCAGATATATTCAGGACACAATTTGTATTTAAAAAATGAAAATATGTATCAGCGTGTCTGGACAAACTTTTAAAATTTAATTTGTCGTTTTATAACTACTGGAAAGAATGGAAATAAAAAAAATAATGCAACAAGTTTATTAGCGAAGATATATTTTGTTGTTCGGGAGGAATGTAGTGTGTTGTTGACATCGATGTCACTGTCATCAACGTCATCATCAGCCTGTTTCTCATCATTCTCTTCATCACCATCATCCTCATTGTCACCATTTTACATCATCATTTTACGCCATCATCATCATCATCAGGATGACCCATTCTCGGCCCTGGACCTACCGACAGCCTCGCACATCTTCGAGGATGGAATCCTCCACTTCTGCATGGTCAAGCGCAAACGCACCGTCATCCTGGTCACTCACGAACTTCATTTCTTGCCATTCGCTCATGCCGTCAGTGTCCCATGATGATGATGATGATGAGGATGATGATGAGGATGATGATGAGGATGATGATGAGGATGATGATGAGGAAGATGATGAGGATGATGATGAGGATGATGATGAGGAAGATGATGAGGATGATGATGAGGATGATGATGAGGATGATGATGAGGAAGATGATGAGGATGATGATGATGTAAAACGATGAGGATGATAATGAGGATGATGATGGTGTAAAACAATGATGATGATGATTATTATTATGATTATAATGATGATGATGAGGAGGATAATGAAGATGATGCAAAATGATGATGATGACGACGACGATGATTATGCCGATGGTATATAATATATAATATTTATTTATTGATAATGAATATATATATATATATATATATATATATAGAGAGAGAGAGAGAGAGAAAGAGAGAGAGAGAGAGAGAGGATGATGATGCTTATTTCAATACTTTTTCAAACAACTAACGAAAAATGACGTCATCATGCGTGCATGTGTGTACGTGTGGGTACCACCCAGTGAATTATTTACACGTCATCAATTAAAATTTATTCATCCAAATTCATTTTCGGATCGAAGATTTACCAAGTCGGCAATGGTAGAGTGGAATCACATGGGAAATTAACAGTTAGTGATGATGATGGTGAGGGTGATGAGGATGATGATGATGGTGGTGGTGATGATGAAGATGATGATATTGTTGATGATGAGGATGGTGGATAATGAAATAAGGAATAACAATAATGATAATAATAATAACAATAATGATGATGATGTTGATGATAAACTTTACGATGTTGATGGTGTTGATGATGATGAAGAAGATAATGACGTCATTAATAATTACAACGTCACTAATTGTGATGGTAAAGTAGACGTTGCTTGCTGGTTACAAAAATTCTGATGTGAAATGCTACAAGAGCGAACGAATTATTTATAATAATGTTCAGCGTTTAACCATTAGAATGCAGCAAACCAGCCTAGCGTATTTAGAGTGTAATACGATGGCCGTGATGATGTGATAATGTAATGATAAAACTTGATATGATACATAGCGATAGCTTTGATGATGACACGATGATACGCCGATCAGATACTTTTTTTTATGGTTGCGTGATGAGAGGCTGAATTCATGCAGGATGTGAAGGAGAAGAATCCGCAGTTGTTTGCCCTGTGGCAAGAAGGACTGAGGAAGGCTAGGTCAGTCTGCGAAAACTCTAAACACGGACACACACACACGCACACACACACACATACAAACACGAACACACACACACAAACACACACACACGTATATTACGTATAAATGAAAAAGGAGAGAGAACATATTGAGAGCGGAGAGAGAGGACACGACAAACACGGAACGACTCGTCCTGATGAGGAAGATCCGGACACTTGAATATAAAAGGGACTTCAGCAAGGTTCGGTTGCGTTTTGTCGTTGCGATTTGTTTTGTGGGGATGTAGTTGATGTTTTTGTTGTTAATGTTGTTGATGTTGTATCTGCTGTTGTTGTTGTCAGTTTTGTTGATGTTGTATCTGTTGTATCTGTTGTTGTTGTTGTTAGTGTTGTTGATGTTGTTGTTGGTGAGTTTGTTGATGTCGATTTCCGTTGTTTTGTGGCTAATAAAGTTTTTTTTACCTAAAGGTCTTAGATTTTTTAGAATAATTTAAAAACTTGCAAATGTTTTAATTCTTAACCCATTTCTTCCAGACCTATCAGTTTAGAATCAGTTTACATGTTTTAAAATTTTCAGTCTCATGAAACTCACATGAGTTTCATTACAAACACCAACACAACGTAAAATAATACACCAGAGTCTTCTTATTTTTACTGATTAAGTTACGCTATTGTGTTGTTGCTATGCACTGCAACGCATTATAGTGTAGCAATTTTGTTACTGTTTGTTGAGTAAACATTTGTGGCTGAGATTTTGTTATGATTATACGATGACGTCATGATGGAGATTTTGTTATGATTGTATGGTGATGTGAATGTGATGTCATGGCGATCATGTGATGATGACGTCATGGCGATCATGTGATGATGACGTCATGGCGATCATGTGATGATGTTTATATGACGATGTGATGACGTCATAATGATCCTCCAATTGTGGCTAGTATCTGATGAGGATTTAATAATGATGACGTGTTTTTTGACGACAACGATGAAAATGATGCAATAGAAATAGGATGTAGTTGAATTATTTAAAGTTTCGTTCACGGCGAGTGTGATGAACCTAATTGAATGTGAAACATTTTTTTCAAGTCGCTGCTAGGCGGAGATAGGAAGGACAACAGTCCGAAGAGGGTTTTCATATCAGGTCCGTTCCATTCCAACCAGTTACATTTAAACTAACCAATCTCACTTTAGACTAATGATTCTCATTTTAAACTGACTATTCTCATTTTATTCAAAATAACTAGTCTTAGGTAATCGCATTTTATAGAATTTTATAGATTTTGCAATTTCTGTTGCTTAGAAAATATTACGTGGTCAGTATTTTGATTTATAATAACAACAATGCAATTTCTACCTACTGCAACTTCATTTGGATCTCTTCATTTTTCTATTCCCAGCCAAATAAACTATACTGCAAAATAAGATTTGTGACCTATGAAAAAATTAAACATTTTTAAAGCGTCATTGCTATCAATATTAATTGGAGTCCATTCTCATTATTTCAATTAATCTTCTATTAAATCGATAATATTACAATGATATCTTTAATAGAGCAACTGATGACGATAATGATGACGACTTAGTAGTAGTAGTAGTGGTGGTGGTGATAGTGGTGGTGGTGGTAGTAGTAGTAGTGGTAGTAGTAGTAGCTATAGTAGAAGGTAGTAGTGGTGGTGGTGGTAGTAGTAGTAGTGGTAGTAGTAGTAGCTATTGTAGTAGGTAGTAGTGGTAGTGGTGGTAGTAGTAGGGGTAGTGGTAGTAGGGTGGTAGTAGTATAACATTGATAAGCAACCTCAACGCGATCAGGGCAAACCACCCACATAACCATCGAGGAAGAGCATCCGGGCATGGAGGACGTGCAGGTGACCAGCAAGAAAGTAGGGGATGGCCTGGACAACGATGACGTCATGAATCTCGACCAGGGGGCCATGGAAGGAGGTAGCAGGAACAAGAAGGAATCAAGTTTGTTCTTCTGTGTATATGTTGTGGTGAGAGAAAAGATAATGAAGACGACGACGATGATGATGCTGGTGATAATGATGTCGAAGGAAATGAGAATAATTAATAGCGATTGAACTTATAAAGAGAAAAAAATTTTTGGCAATGGTTAGAAATTGATGAAAAGTATTTGATAGTGGCTTGCTCGAACAATGTCTTCATTCTAAGAATTTGAAAATAACTGGAAAGTTTAATAAAAGTTGATTCTACATATCAACAGTAAAACAACTGTAAATGATAAATAACTGTTATGTTAAAGTTTTGTTTTTGTTTTATGCTGCTTCCTAACCACGTCACGTTTAGAAACGATGATGCTGCGGAAGAAGCGACAGCAGCAGCAGCAGCAACTTCTCCTCGACGACCTCAACAACAGAACAGTGAGTGGAGCCAAGCGAGGACCAAAGATGAGCATTGTTGGTCTTTTCCCTCCCGTTCGAATATCGTTCGCAGCGTTGTTACAATATGCGAGGGCCGCCTGCCTACCTCTTGTCATTGTCCTGCTTGCCGGGCATCTGGCCAGGGTCTTCTTCGTCATGTCGACCGATTGGTGGCTGGCACAATGGTCACAAAATGTATCCGATACGCTGATGTTGGTGGAGAAAGATTTCCAAAATAATGTGAGTGGATGGAAGGGAGGAAGGAAGAGAGTCTTTGTCTATCCACTTGATGACGATGTTCATCGATCGCAACGAACTGACAGCACTAGAGATGCGCACGATGGCAATCCTGACAATGATACTGCTGATGAAATTTTTAATAAACCCGTTGGTTCTGAAAAAAGTAGACAACTGTTTCATCTTGAGAAATCAAACTTGACAGCGGTATGCCATTGAATACTTGTTTCATTTTTTATATCCAAACAAAATTTCCCATCCAACTGTTGCAGAGTCTATTAATTTTCAAACATGAATTATGCAAATTCAAATTTGCTAGAGAGCACATCTGTTCGACAGTCCGTACATACACTTCGCAAACACGTACGTCCTGCTATGCTTGGTTGCAGTTCTACTCTCACTCATTGTTTCCATCTTGACCGAAGTCGCTAGCATCCGAGCCAGCTGCCTCATGTACTTCAAAATGCTCGACAGAGTGGTTGAAGCTCCCATGAGGTTAGCTACCAGTTTTTAACTTTGGTTCATACTCAATGACATTTAAAAGTTTTCAACAAATTTTGAAAATCGGTTTGAAGTTGCTTGGATTGTTTTGCTACAATTGTACAACATTTATATAAAGGATTAATAATATGATATCTAGATAATTTTTTCTAAAATGTGATATTTTTTGTTGAATACAGTTATTTATTTTTTGGTGAATAAAAACTAACATAAACCTTCTTCCCAGATTCTTCGATTCTAATCCCATTTCAAAGATCATGAGCAGGTTCTCTGGGGACATCTCCGTCATCGATGATGTTCGTCAGTTTTTTTTCGCATGCATGCTCACACCATATGACATTATTTTCATTTCACGAAGCGTTGCTTGACACGGGTTAAGCGTTGCCACCAAATTTATAGTTTCAATTCGTAGTGCAATTTATTTTGGTTTTAGCGTGATAACGAAAGGAAATTTTGTTCGGTATTTTAAGCTTTCATAGAAATGTTGTGTTTCTACGTTTGCTAATTAAGAACCTCAATATCACATACTATTTTACATTAATTAATTATCATGTTCACATTCTGACTGAATGTTTTATTTCTTCTCTTTCAGAAGCTAGTGACAACGTTGGAGCAGCTGATGAGGACACTGTTCGTGTTGGCTGCCTGTGTGGTCATCAACAGTTACGTCAGCTTGTACTTCCTCGTGCCAGGTGCCATCATATTGCTCGTCTTTACCATCTATCAATATCGTTTCAGACTGGCTTACAGGTTGGTCAGTTTGGTTGGTTGCTGGCTTGTTTGTTGAGCACGTTGGCGTGGTGTCAGTTAGCAACATGGAACACCCTGAGAATGTGGACCATGTGGTATTTCCATTTTAAATCATTTTCAGGTTTTGGAAAATGATAACATAATTAAATGAAATAAAAATAATGCAAACCGATTTTTTTGATGATGTGTGCATTGATTTCACCGGACCACTGCGAGCAGGGAACTCCACAAGTTGGACAGTCTGACGAGTGCTCCATTCATGACGCACTGCTCAGAAACACTGTCAGGTTTGAGGACCATTCGAGCATTCAAATACGAACGAAAGTTTTGGGACCTGATGGAGAAACTCGTGAACGACAACAACTCCACACATCTCTGGCTCAGCACTGCATGTCGCTGGGCTGGCATCAGATTGGTTCGTTTCATGGTTTTTGTTTATTTTTAGCAAATTAAATTCTGTTTTCCATTCATCCGAAAATTATGCATTTTGAGAATCTTTTCCGATTAGAAAATTTATTGTAATTACATTGCAAAATAAAAAAAATACATTGCGTGCTAACGTCAAGCATGTTGTTTTAACTAGCGGAGCAGGAGCGTTAATAAGTAATTAGACAAAATGGAAATCACACCGCGGAGATTCTGCAGAAAAAATTTTTAACCACTTATTTATCAATCATTCATTTAAGTTCATCTGAGGTCAACAAGTCATTCATATAACTTCATTAAAAAACATGAAAACACCCGTTGGACACGTATCAAGAGGGAACTGATGTGGAGAGGGAGGAGAGAGAAAGAGGAAAGTGACAAGAAAGAGAGAGAGAGATATGAAAATATGAAACCTGTCATGTGGAGTATGATGCATGCAGGTTGTTGAAGGCTCGAGCAGTTCTCGCGTAGTCGTTCACAAAAATTTGCGTAACGACATGAAACAGATAAATTACAAGTCAACGGATATTAGGATCTCTAAAATATGAAACCAAAAATATTTTTTATTCTTTCCATTTTTCGATTTAAAATTTTCCAACTATGCTCAAATAACTTCTCTGAAATGAACATTCGACGTTGAAATTATCATAATTAATTCAAACGTAACTGGCGGGCGCACGATGAATAGGAGTTTTTGGCTTCGTTGATGGTGATGATGTCATGTATGGTGCACATCTCAATCGGCGTCTCATCGAGTTACGTGGGTCTTGGGGTCACTTACGCCCTGCTGGTTTGTAGTTTGCTCGTTTGGTTTTTGTTTGTTCGCTTGCTCATTTATTTAATTGCTTGTTTATTTCTTTCTACTTTCCTTCCTTCCTTCCTTCCTTCATTCCTTCATTAATTAATTAATTAATTCATTCATTCATTCATTCACGCAGTCATTCACTCATTCGTTCAAGCGTTCATTCCTTCTATTCATGTACGTCATCATGTAGACGTGCAATTACGTGAATTGGATGGTTAGATGCATTGCAGACGCTGACATCCAAGTGGCTGCCATCCAGAGGATCCACGAGTACTGTCACCTACCGTCGGAAAATGACAAGAAGATCGCCATCAAAGGTCATTTTTTGTAGTTTTTCGCCGGCCATTTGATGGCCATTCGTGTTGTAAATGATGATTTTTATGAAAAATTTTTTCTGATAAGAAAAATTTTTTTCCATCTGCTGATTACGTTGAGAAAAAACTGCGCGTTAACACGACATACAAGTTCATATCATAATAATGATAACGATGGTGATGATGACGATGATGGTGAGGATGACGATGATGACGACAACGATGATGATGATGATGACGATGAAAGATTCAGATGAAGAAGACGAACCGCCAACGATATCAGACGACTGGCCGAGGGAAGGGGATCTGATATTTTTCAACGTGACCATCAAGTACAGCGGCCTTGACCTGGCCGTGGCTCGTAACGTCAACATTCACATAAGGCCTGGTGAGAAGGTGAGCTAGTTGATGTGATGATGGTGATGTGATAAGGATGAGATGGGATGTGACGATAGGATGGTAGAATGAGGCTGTATATATATAATGGTTGGAGTTCAATGCTGTTTTTAATTCAACTCTGCCAAACGCGGAGAATGTAATATAATAACATGCGAGGTATGAAAAGATTGAAAATATGAATTATGAATATAAAAAGTTTTTGTTGAAATTTAATTTGAAGTAAAATCAATTGAATTTGATTATATGATTCGATCGTGAGATGGTGAGAAAACGTTGTGATGTGATGACGAAGTGATAAAACCTCTCCATAAAACATGAGAAACTTAACGTAAGTAGGTCTTCAAAAATATGGTGCAGTAGCAGTACTATGACATTTTTTCAATTTTTATATTTAACTGCTGGCGAGAGAATTTATTTCTTTCAAACTTAATTATTAAAAGGACATATCGAACTTGGTATTGAACTATTTCGAAATTTTGAGTTAATTAAAACAAACATCTTGGAAAATATTTCATTGAAATGCAAAATTATTAAGAATTGTTTACTATGTAATCATAATAATTTTTGGATGAATCTTGCAGGTTGGAATATGCGGCAAGCCAGGAAGTGGAAAGTCCTCGCTGATCCTCTCCTTGTTCGGCCTGGTGGACTTGACAGAAGGCAGCATCTACATGGACGGTTGCAAGATCAACAACATCCCACCATGTCTGCTCAGGTCAAGGTTGAGTGTCCTGCCCCAAGATTGCATGCTACTCAGCGGCACTATCAGGTCAAATGTTCTTCTTGTTTTTCTTAATGTTATTATTAAAGGTTTTAATTTGAAAACCAAAATTTAACCTCTCCAGATTCAACCTGGATGCCGAATGCAAGCATACAGACGACGAAGTATGGGATGCCTTGGAACAGGTGGACCTGAAGGAGATCATCAAGAACATGGACAGACAACTTGGTCGGTCGATTGTAATGTTGATTGACTGATTGGTGGTGTCATTATTTGGCTGGTTGGTTGGTTAATTGGTTGGTTGGCTGGTTGGTTGGCTGGCTGGCTGGCTGGCTGGCTGGCTGGCTGGCTGGCTGGTTGGCTGGCTGGTTGGCTGGCTGGCTGGTTGGCTGGTTGGTTGGTTTGGTCGTAAATTATCAACTTGATGATTGCACTGTACCGATTAACCGATCCTAAAAATCTTCATAATATTTTGTTACTCTTTCATGGAACAGAAGCAGTTGTGGATGAGAATGGAGATAATTTTGGAACGAGTGAAAAGCAGGTTGGATACGTTCTCTCTTCCGTCATAATTATCATCTGCCTGGTGTGAAACCATAACAATGTTAACTATTACTCTACTACTACTACTACTACTACTACTACTACTACTACTACTACTACTACTACTACTACTACTAATAATAATAATAATAATAATAATAATAATAATAATAATAACGATGATGATGAGGATGATGTTGAGCATGTTTTTGTAAACATCATAATCTCATTTAAGATCGACTAATATTAATTAATTAGTTAATTAATTCAGTCATATATTCATTCATTCATTTATTCATTCATTCATTCATTCACGCGTGTTTAGTTGTTATGCCTGGCTCGAGCGATATTGAAGAAGTCGAAATTTATAATCATCGACGAAGTGATGTCGGTGTTGAACAAGACCACTGAGATGATTCTATGCAGGGTGCTAAGGACCGCCTTCAATGACCGAACTGTCATCAATCTGTCCGTTAGTTGCTCTTATTTGCTTATTCAGTGGTTGGTTGGTTGGTTGATTTGGTGTTGTTTATTAAGTTTTGATTGGTTGGCTGACGTCAAATGCTTTAATTGGTTGGCTACAATCAAATCAAATGTATCGATTGGTTGATAATTTAAAAATGTTACGATTGGTTGATTAGTAACATAATAATTGGTTAATTTTATAATCAAGTGTTTTAATTGTTTTTGCTGGGAGTGGTCAAATGTAAAACTCGGCGGGGTTGGATTGTTGTGAGATTTTCTGTTGAACTTTTGTTGGGTTGTCCGGCATTATATTTATCTTTAAATATTTTATTGTAAAAAATTTCTTAACAAATTTTTCATCGGTCAAAATTTCCATAATTCTCATCATAACTCTGTTGAAAATTTTTTTTTCATAAATACCACTAACTTATTGGTATGGCACCACAATTATTACCATTTTAATTATTACCATTTTATTATTAATAAACACTATCGCATTTTTAAATAACATTGTCATCATCACTACCATAACAACTATCATCATCATCATCATCACAGCCATCATCATCGTCGTCATCATCACAAATCCGTCATCATCATCGTCTTCATCATCATAGCCATCATCATCGTCGTCATCACATCACGTTCATCATCATCAGCACCGACCTGCCTCCCTGATGAACTACGACACGGTGATTGTGTTAGAGAATGGCAAGGTCGTTGAACACGACACACCTCAAAATCTGGCGCAAGTTGAAGGAGGATTCTTTGCGGCATTGCTCAAAAGAAAACCTGGTTTCTGATTGGTTGAATGTTTGTTTGGCTGGCTGGTCCGTCTGTCTGACTAACTAGTCTGCATGTTTGTTTCATTTTCAGGTTGACTCTGTCTGATTGCCTATTCGCCTGTCTGTTCTGACTGTTTGACTGACTGTCCAACTGCCTAAGCTATCTGATTGTCTGCCTGGCTAACTGGTTGAATGATTGTTTTAGTTTGAATGTCTGATTATTTAGTCGCTTGTTTGTTGACATGTTTGTTGGAGATTTTGATGAGAGGTCCGATGAATTCTTGGAATTTTTAGTTATTAATCCTTCTATTTATTGATAGAACGTAAAATAGTTATGTGGACAATTGATGTTGTTCGTCGCATCTCAACCAACAGACTTTTCAGTCATTTTTTAATGACATTTAGTAACTGAATCTTTAAAACTGTTTTCAATTAAACGTAGCTTTCTATTTTAACTTCCGAATTTTCAACGTCAAAGTTTTGTATCGTGTTGCCATCTCAAATGCTATGATCGACCAATAGATTTTTTTTTAAATTAATCAGTTTCATTTCGAATTGTATAGCATCTATAATAATCATTTTTGTATTCAATTTCATTTCAACTATACTATAAAACTGCTAAAGAGCCGGAACATTTTATACAATCATGTTTAGTGTTTTTCAGTTTTAAAGGCATCTGTTGGATATTTTTCATTTACAAACTGACACAAATTTGCACAACACACACACGCACGCACACACACAAGTGTGTGTGTGTTGTGTTTGATTTCTTGATTTTTATCAAACGCGAACGCGTTTTTCAAAGTGTGGCTTGCACTCAGAGCTGTTTAAATCCTACTAGGTTTTTTAATTTTTTTAAGTTTTTTAGGTTTTTATAAGCTATTTGAAGGCTTATAGGTTTTTTTTAGATTTTATAAAGGGATCAAAAAAATTTGCATTTCCTGGTTTACAATACTTAATTGAAAAATTTATTTTGCTATTTTAACAAAATTAATGATAAAAAAGTACATTTTAAAAATTTATTAAACAAAATTCTTCTAAAAAAATTGTCAAATTTTAATTATCGATATCTCGCTAGGTTGATTGAAATCACATTTCTAAATTTGAAATAAAATATTAAAAAAGAAAATCGTTCTGTAAAAGGCTATCATTATCAAACTTTCATATTTCCATATTAATCGAAATTGAATAAATAAAAATTATTTATAAAATTTGGTTTTTCAAATTTTTTAAAAAACCTAAAATTTCAACATTTTTAATTATTTGGGCTTTTAAAAAAGAAACGTAAAAAACCCAGATTTTTAAGAATTGATTTTACAGCACTGTATATTTATTGATGGCAGGCCAATGAAACTTAGCGCCGCTTAGTTACTTGATCTGAAATAATTGAATTATAGTGTAAATGCAAATAAGACTTCATAATGTGGAATGTATGAGCGTTTGAACCACTGAATGAAAACAAATTATGTTACAAAAATCACTTATTGACCGTCTTTTAAAATTATTATCCATCTTTCATTTGCAACGCTCAGTATTCTTTTTTGTCCTTTTTACATAACCTTTGTTTTCTTAAAACTATTTACGGTTGTTTACATTATTTTATTTGTAAAATTAATGTTTCTAGTCTTTTTTCTTTGATGTTTGTGTATGTTGGTTGTTGTATTGTTGTAATGTATATATATATATATATATATATATATATATATATATATATATATATATATATATATATATTGTGGTCGTTAAGTTTCAGACTTTTCTTTATAATTCATCGTTAATAGGTTAATATTTGAAATCATCGTTCGTTCTTAACAGTTTTTAAATGTTATTATTTATTTTCAATTAAGTCCAAAATTTTATGATCTCAATTTTTAGTTAATTATTTTCTTCCATTTGAAAGGTTGTCTTCATCATATATGAATTGCTTAGGTTGTAAATTATCGTAAGAATTTATTGTTACATCGTTCCTGTATCAAACGTTTTTTCAGGAAAAGGCATTTTTTTAATTTGTTCATAAATTTTTCTACTAAATTAGTTTAATTAAATTGAACATTTTTTTATAACATGTAAAAAACAAATATATTTATATTTTTTATAGACTTCAAAAGAATTCAAATAAAGTTTATTATCCTCGACAACATGTGTATGTATGACGGTACGTTTGCTAGGACGACAGATTTGTGCGATTGTAAGGTTTCAAAACATTTGTTGGTTAATTTAATTGAAAAATTATATTTTCAAGTATTAAGTTTCAACTGATCCTCGCAAAAGCTGTTATGTTCACAATAAATCATTTGTTAAATTTAACGTTGGCCGGTTTTAAAGACTATTAGACATCAGAAGGTTATAATGCATGCAACACCACTTCGTTGAATCACCAGAACGAAGGAATTGTCACTCACGCCGTTTTATTATTCAAGAGTTTCCAGCGTTTTACCTGTAGGCACTGACTGCTGGCTGTCTGTCTTGTTACAATTGTGCGTCTTTATAAGTCAAATAGTAATAATTAATATGACATATTAAATACGAGTCGTCATTTGCCCAACTAAATGTCTCCTAGCGTGCTATGCTTGTTTGTTCTTCTGAAGTGTATGTAAGTGACGACGAAACGAAACAGCTCTACCTCTAGGAAGGAGTCAATGTCTCAAACCAATGAAGAGTCCGTGGCATGCTGAGGTTACATAGAAAAAAAAATGTTGAGATATAACTATTTGAAATTGGATTTGCGTCTAAATTTTGTAATCATATCTAGGCAATGTGATTTTAAAGATAAAGATGAAGAATGAAAAATATATGTACCTAATATTTTGAAATGTTTCATCAAATAAATATAAACAATAAAAGCTTGAAATTTTGTATTTTTTAGCTGGTTGGCTCAACATTTCATTGTTAAGGCATGCATTTCCTAACGATATTGGAAAATTCAACCTATCTAATAGTAAAAAAATCACGCAGCCAAAGATATACACACAAACACACACTTATATGCATGCATACATAACACACATATTTAGCATTATAGATTATTGTATAGGTATATCACACAACACACACACACATACATAAACACACACTTTTGACATTATAGATTACTGTATATATAGATACACATATAAATCATATTAGTGTAGGCTTGACATATTGAAACGTCCGCGCGTGTATCAAACCAAAACCAACCAGAGTAAAAATGAGGATCGAGCAAGCAGAAATGCACTCCCTATATTCTGTCGAGTCAATGAATTTTATGATTCGAATTACAAAAATGTTCTTGAAATTAGGTAAATGTTGAATCGACCATATATATAGAATAATTGGTTTATATGACTGACTGTAATGATTGAGGTGCGTTTGATGATAAACTATGGCATAAAGCGCATCACATTTTATTCATCTTTTATAAAATTTAAGTTTCCTTTTAAAACGTTTCGTCTTAATTTTTTGCTGCTGTTGTTGTAATGTAGTTTATTTGTTGTTTATTAAATATTAACTGCTGCTAAAATTAGAAATCGAGTTTACCGATTTTATCTTTAAATTTGTAAATCTCTACTCCACTAGGAAATGGCCGGCAAAACGTACAAAACCGGAAAATTGGAATCGGACATTGATAGATTGAGAGCAGAAGGCAACTGGCCTCGGCTGCTGGACATGTCCAAACAGATCGCCACCAAGGCACCTGCATATGGTTAGTGAACAGTTAGTTAGTTAGTTAGTTAATGCAGACAGTCACAGTCAGTGGTTTGCTATGTAATTTTTTAATCATTTTTTTATTTTAAAAATTAAGTACATTTTTAAGTTTTAAGAACATGTTTTTTAAAATTTATTTTTATATGTTTTTTATTGAACATTGCAGTTTAGTTTGCATATTACATTCTTGTATATAAATAAACAATATTTTAAATTTAAATTATGCTCAATTTTTTCAAATCAGAAACACTGAGCAAGTATCTACAAACAGAATGTAAGGTTGAAAGGTACTTACTAGATAATCCAGTTACATTTGGTAGCAGTTCGAACAACGCAACATCTTCTACAATGAACACAACTGCTACTACTGCTTCGTACCAAGAAGTTCAAAACCTTTTCAAAGAACTTTTAGAATTGAAAGCAATGGACTTGAAAGTATTTTGCCTGACATACCTTTTTGTGTAATGTTTCTAACATGTGTTATATTATGTTGTTAATATAATTAAAATTTTTTAAAATAATTTTTTAAAACATTTGTAGCATGCTTCTAAAAAATAAATAAATTTGTTTTAACTGATCAGACCATGTTATGTTTCATATTAAAGTTTACTATTAAATATTTTCTTATTGACAGCCCGACATGAAACATGAAACCTTAATGTTGATGGCAAAACTACATTACTCCTTGAATGAGTTGGACAAAGTGTTGAACATTTATCATGAGATTGGCCTCGATGCATTACAACTTCAGGACATCAGTAGTAGAAAGTTGAAACTCATTGGTGAAGCTTTTTCTCTTAAAGGTGGGTGGCACTCCATTTTTTTTTATTTTCATATTTTTTATTTAGTCATTCAATTATTTCCCCATCATTCCTATGATCTGATGATGCGCTTGTAGGTATATGTCTAGAGAGGCAGTTAACGGCATCCCAGTTAAAAACTGATCAGACGGCACAGAAACCAACAAAAACAGCAACAACTCCACAACTAAGTATGGAAACATCACAACCATCAGAAATAGAAAATGAGATAATTCACTGCTACGAAAAATCAGGCAACATTTCACTTTTCCAGTTGATTGACAGGCAAGAGAGGTGGGGCTCCAAAATGGGAGGAGTCTCAGGAACAGGTGTGGTCCATCCTGTCAGTGATGTTGATAATGTTGGGTTGAGTCCGATGGTCGAGCATGCCATTCAACGATCTCCGCTGCTCTACATCAGGAGAGGGTGTGTTTCTGTTGTTGTGGTATGCTTACCGTGGTCTGCTCTTTTGTTCATGTTATTTTTCAGTTACTTCTTGTTGTTTTGTTTGCCATCTGATGCATCTGTTCTTGATGCAATGTATGCAGTGATTGTTTCATCAATATTCTAAGTGTGATTAACTTTCTATGATATTCCAACAGACATGTCCATTAGAGCCCTGCGAGGTTGGAATTTTCAAAAACCGCAACCGCACAAAACCGCAACATTTGAAACCGCACCGCAACCGCAAGAAATGAAAAACAACATTAATGCTTTTATTGACATTATAAATCACAACTATCTACATCCAAATCACTGTTACTCTTAATAAATAACATTTTGTCAATTTTGTATGGATTTAAACTGGACCGTCTCTTTTGCAATGTATAATTGAGAGATGATCCTATCCTTTCTGACGAAACACTCGAAACTTTTGGACAGCATCAATTTAATCAAAAATTCTTTATCAATTACATCTACCTGTGGATCAACTTCAACATTTTTTACCTCGGACATTTTTATAAAATAATCGATAATTAACCACGCCGTAAATAAAATAACTACTTCTTTCAAAGCAAACAGGAAAAAGAAAATGGTTGCTTCAACGGCTTCCAAAGATATTAAGATTGTAATATATAAAATTATTACAATGATAATGCAATTTTTAAAATGTTATGGACGAACAAAAATATTTAACAAAATTTTTGCGGTCACCGCGGTTTTGATAAAAGGAACCGCGCCGCGGAAAAACCGCATATTTCAAAACCGCAACCGCGTAAAACCGCATGATTTTGCACCACAACCGCAAAAAACCGCGGTTGCGGTGCGGTTTTTGCGGTTTAAATCGCGACAACCGCAAACCGCGCAGGGCTCTAATGTCCATAAAATTGATGTGGATGATAAATTTATCAACCACAATCTCTTTTGTTAAATCATTCTGACTAAAATATTTGACATATTTAGACATCTCATTTTGTTACATAATTGTTACATTTCAAGTTTGTCAACTATTAATGGTTAAGTGTTGAGCCAGTCATTGTATAATTGTTACCTTGATTCTGCATACTATTTTTCCTTTTGCTAGTTCACGTTTTACCTATCTGTACCATGTTATGTTAGATCTAATAATTTGATTTGATGTTTGTGGTTTTACTTGATCATATTTTATTTTATTCCTTTCACAACCTTCATACATGGCTGCAGTGAACTTGACAAGGGCATCAACAGATTTCGAGATTTGTTGAGGGTCGTTGAGGTGAAGGCCACTCAGGGAATGAGACAGGTAGAGGATGGATGGATGGAGAAATGAATGAGTGGATGAATACCAATAAAAATGAGTGGATGAGTGGATGATCTACCAATAATAATTTTCCTGTGGTGACTACCATAAACATTGGATGAAAGATGAAAGAAAGTTTTAAGAATTGATCATACATTACTAAATGCATATTTATCCTATCATTTCTTATCACATTTTTAAACTACACAGCCGAAACCTACAACTACAAGCAACAATTACCCCAACTGATTCAATTGATCAAATTGCACGGTTGTGCAGCGCCCCATGTATGGTGTCAGAGTCGCCCAGTTAATTACAAAATGCTGATTAAATTGATACAAACAAATTGAATTAAATTGATCGCTATGGTCAGTATGATAGGAATTGAATAGAAATTGATTTGATTGAGGCAGACTCTTGCAAGGCAGTTGGCGGAGGTGTTGATGAGAGGTGTGTGTAGGGCGTCGTACACTCCAATACAGTTGCTACAGCAGCAGCAGCAACAACAACAACATGATCCTCACGATTTCAATATTTTGAAACTTAAGAAGTTTGCCAGTGATAAGTAGGTTGCTGCTGTTTGTTTCTCTGTGTAGTATGTATGCTAAAGATTATTGGAATGTTTGTTCCATTTGTAAGTGTTTCAACGCATTAGGATAGCGATTTATTGAATTTTAAAAAGCAACAGTTTTAAAGGTAATGCAAGTTTCGTTGTTTCGCGTGTTATTATTTTGTAATCAAAATGAAGTAAAATTGATTCTTAAATCATTGTTTTAAATATTAAATTTGTGAAGGTTGTTCATCCCAAAAGACGAAAACGAAGAAACTTTGCTTCTTCTGCTTATATCAGAATCTATTGCGAGTTTCACTTCTTTGCTGATTCGTTGCTTACTTGTTGAAAATGTTGTGTGAATGTTTTATGAATATTTTTAGGGCAGTGATGGGTATTTGTTTGAGTGATGGATGTGACTGATGATGATTAATTCTGATCGCTGATGATGCCAGGCAACTCGTGAGGTGGTGTTGAACAGGTCTCAAGAGCTGTCCCAGGCTCGCAGCCACACACTGCACAATGCAACATCCGTGTACGACCTGCTGACCATCTGTCTAGCCAGGAAGTCTCAGTATCATCTACTTTCCGAGGTTGCACGGGTTCTTGTAGTAGTTGGATGACTGGTTGGATGGGTGGTTGGTTGGTTGGCCGATTGATTGATTGTGTGGGTGGGTGGGTGGTTGATTGGCTGGTTGATTGAATGGATAATTGATTTGCTGGCCGGTCGGTTGATTGATTAGTTTCTAGGTTGGTTGGCTGTTTATTGGAAGACATTTTCAATCCATTACTTCAGAGTAACCTTAATTATGAAACTGAATCTCTGAAAATTTGTGAAATAAAGTGTTTCATTGTGTTATATAAGTAATTCTATCAACTAGATAATGTCATATATACAATATTGCATATAATAGTTGCAAACGATGTGAATGTGGATTGAACAGATGAATTGAATTTTATCAATTCGTCGAAATTGTAACACAATTTAAAAAATGGAAAAATTAATTTTAATTCAATATTACGGACATTGATCATTATTTAATTACTACAGACATTCGAAAAAGCGATGAAATTTTCATTCAATGAATTCCACATTTGGTTTCAGTTTGTCCTCTCGCTTGTATGCTCGCAGAAAGTTAGCTAACATTCTCATTCCTGATCAAAAAATAATTATTGTCATCTGAAATGAAATTCATTGAAACTTGCATCGTCCCTTCAGTTCAGTCGGGCGTACTTTGTGTTGAAGGAGTGCATGAAACTCTCCCCTGAAAATCCAACCCTGTACATGATGGCAGCCAAACTCTGCTATGAGCATCTCAATCTGGTTTGTGTCTAGGAGAGTTATGGAGGCTGTTATCATCAATCTTTTTACTTTTTGAAAAGAACGTTTCTAATGTTTAAGGTTGATGATGGTATTAAACATTCCGAAGAAGTCATCAGGATATGTTCTTCATCATCGTCGTCATCTTCTTCCACTGCATCACACTCCAACAATCCAGTACAAAAGGTAACTAACTTAACTATTGTTAATATCTTTCTCATCTTTTGTAAAAGCATTATATTAACACATGTTCTATAATCTAATCCTCGATACACTACACATCTGCAATCAAATTCATTTGCAGAATCCAATGTTGGAAACTCAAAAGTCCTTGTTCCATGCAAGAGGTCATCTCTTTCTGGGCATCGGTTGGTTGGTTGGTTGGTTGGTTTGTTGGTTGGTTTGTCAATCGGTTGTTTGGTTTGCTGGCCGATTGTAAGTTAATTAAAGAGTTAATTGATAAACTAATTGGTTCATGAATTTTGTTGACTTAATGGTTAATTTATCAGTTGCTCACTATTATTGCTGATCATTATTTTCTTAATATTCATTTGAACGTGCAAATTTTGGCAGTACAAATTTAGTACCAATTTAATGGCAGTATAAAACATCATGACATGTTGAAACAAACAGGTTACAGCCTAAAGAGAGAAGAACTGAAAATGTTAACCGAGAGGCAGATGTACCAGAAGATGTCTATCGAAGCTTTTAAGATGTCGGTCATTCTGTCTCATTGTTCGATTGTTTGTTGCTTGTTTTCGTGTGTCTGATGGCTTGTTTGGTTATCTCTCTGTCTGTTTCGTGGTCTAATTTTTTACCTGTATACTTGATTTTTTCTCATTCTGGTTGTCTGTCTGGATGTGGTTTTCTTGTTGATGTTTTTAACCATCTAGTTTAATGAGGTTGTTGATGATACTGATGTTTTTTTTTATTTTTGCTGTTTTTAATGTTGTTATTGTTCATGTTGATTTTGGTAACAACTGTCTACTGTTTCTGAATTTATTTTTCAATAATGATCAAATCGGTTGTTTCAATATTTTTATTGACTTGTCCTGTCCTCGTGATCTGGCTCGTGTTTGTTTGGCTGTTGTGTGGTTTGCCATGCGGTCATAATACTGCTCCATGTAAAATTCGCTTCCGCTCATAAACATAAAACATTAAGCCTTAACATTTAACCTTAACAATAAGCATCAAACCTTAACCAACGCGTGAATGAATTTCAACTTTCTGATCTATCTCCGTCCCACTTTCTTCTCATTGCAGGTCCATCTCCATTGATTCATCGGACCATCTGGCATACTTTCATATGGCCTATCAGATGGCCGTGTCCAGGAAGGTAGTAGTCTTCATGATGATGATGACGATGATGATGTGGATGATGATGTGGATGATGATGATGGTGTAGATGATGATGATGATGGTGTAGAGGATGATGATGATGTGGATGATGATGATGGTGTAGATGATGATGATGATGTAGATGATTATGATGGTGTAGACGATGATGATGATGATGGTGTAGATGTTAATATGGCGACGTTAATTGCAACGACAAAACAACCATTTATCAAAAAGTACGTCGTAAGATCGAACCAATGTAATTAAAATCCATTTGTGCTGTTATTTTTCTATTTGAATAAATTATTTTCAAACTAAATTTTAAATTAGAATTTTTGAAAAATCATGATAAAAATATTCATTCATGTAAAATATTTATATGCATAAAAATGAACCATGAAGATAGTGGAATCACTTTCCTACGTGCGGACGGCCCTGCAATTGAGGAGGGACCATCTCCAGTCACTCCATCTACTTGTACTTCTTCTCACTTCACAGAAACAATACGAAGAAGCTTCCAAACTCATTGAAGCTACTCTTGTTGAATATCCTGACGATTTCAGGTTGGTCTGGCTGGTTGACTGGATGGTTAGGTGGGTGGCTAGGTTGGTGGTTTGATGATCGCTTGACTGGTCAGTTGGATGATTTGGTGGTTTGATGATTGATTGACTGGTTAGCTTATAAAACATTTCACCCATCAAACTTGGTTGTTTAATCCAATCTACTGTTCTGGCTGGGTGATTCATTCACTTTTCATTTGATAAGATTGGCATTTGACTTTTATTTGGGTTGGATTGGCCAGGATTGACATAAATTTAATTTCTGCAAATTTGTTTGTTACTTCATTACTTGCTTTATTCATTGAAGTAATTCACTTTTGATAAAAAATTAAATTTAACCTATCGTAACTTCAGTTTACTTTTCACAAAATGCAAACTGGATGTGGAACTCGGTCTGGCTGAGGTGGCCCTACAAACATGCAGGCACATGCTTCAACTCTGGAAATCCATGTTTGAGTGCATCATACTGGATACTGCGTCAGTAGTTACTGATGGCGATGATGCAATGATGTCACCTGATGATGTGATGATGATGATGAGGAGGATGAGACGGTGATTGTGATGGTGCTAATCACGGTATTAATCACCATTATGATGGTGCTGATGTGAGTAAAGCTGATGATGTTGATGCTGTAGAATATAATGGCTCTAACGAATTGGCGTGAATATGCAGGGATGATCGGGTGGGGGGAGGAGGAGGAGGAACAGGGTTGCTGGAGCGCATCACCAACGATCACCAATCCCTCCTGCACTTGCAATATTGTGAGGTTGCCGATCGAGATTCCGGTCAGTTTGAGTTGTTGGTGTTGTGATTTTTCACGTCATCTCCATTCATTCACCATTGCTGGCATGGTTGTATTTGGGCTTGTCTCAAACAAACGAACAACAAGCAAGCAAACAACAAACTACAAACAAACAACAAATAAACAAACAACTGCCACAATACTAAACGACAAACAGGGTCGACAAGAGCAGAATCAGTTGCAGCATCCAGGTTGGAGCAAAACTTGTGGGAGGTCGCTTCATCCCTTGGAAGCAACCTTCAGCCAAGGTAGGTACCTTGGTGGGGGATAATAATGATGGTGAGGAGGAGGAAGAAAAGATGATGATGGTGGTGATGATGAAAATGAATAGAACGAATCGCGTTGTGATGAAGATTTTATGTGTGTCTATGACAATCATGATAATTGTCATTAAGGTATTTAGTGTTGTTATTTCAAATGTTCAATAAGAAAATTCTGCGTGTAAAAATTTTTTTATGTTCTCTAATTTACGGTGCTATGTCCTGATGCTATTTCTTGTTAACGATTTGTTCATTCAAAATGCTTGAAAAACATAATCAAACACAAAAGCAACCAATCATGCAACCTACAAGCAGTGAACAGACATACGAGCAATCACATAACCAGCAAAAAACTTAATACTGATCGACCATCAGCAATAAACGAAACATTCAACGAATGACCACAACTGCCAATCAAACACTGAACAACCACTGCCACACAGATCTGTGGTACCTTCAGGTCCCCAGCAAGCCATTCTCTTGCAGGCACAAATCTGGTTGCTGCTTGGTGAGTTCACGATTGAATGAAGAATTGAGTGATGTGTGATTAAGTGAAGGAATGTTTATGGAATGAAAGAATGATTGGACGATCGATTGATTGATTAACTGAAGTTCTAATGTTTTAAATCGCAAGCTCTGCTTGCGATTTATTGGTATTTTTTAGATCTATTTTTTGGTGCTTATGCAATGTTCAGGTTTCCCAATTTGTGATGTATTTTTAGAAGCTGGATTGGATAGGTTTATTTTTAACATCGTTTTTGTCGATATGTACATTAAATTAACCTCATTTGAAGTTTTATTTACAGATATCAATCAATCAATCAAAAAATCATGCATACGTGCCACATTATGACATTTACATACATGCCTATGTACATGCGTACTTACAAACATGCTGCCAACACCAACTTCAAACAAACTGCCCAACCAGCTGAATTGTACTTGAAGCTGAAGAAGTTGGATTCAGCGCAGGCGTGCATACAAGAAGCGGGAACTCTCTGTCCCATGTCTCATGTTGTCTCCTACATGGTTTGTGGTTGGGCTACTGTGTCGTCTCGATTGCTTTTGTTCGTTAGTTGGTTTGCGTGTGAAATTGATTGATTGGCTGGTTGATTGATTGGTTTATTAATCGATTGATTCATCGGTTGATTCATCGATTGGTTGATTTATTAACCGATTGATTCATCGATTGATTGATTGGTTGATTGATTAATTTATTCGTGATCCATTCGATATCATTCATTTGTTCGTTGCATGGTTTATAGAGAGGCAGGTATTTGGAGTCGAAGGGTATGCTGAATGAAGCGAGGAAGGTCTACGAGAATGCCATCTCCATCAATCCGTCTCACGTCAGGAGCATGCTCAGATTGGTTCGTTCGAACTATTTTCTGTCGTTTTCTTCCGTCCTTCCGGTTTCATTTTCCTCCTTGTTTCGTGTTCGTCATGAAAGCTGTCCTCGCGAATGTTTCCATCTTTGAACTATTCTATTTAGGAACAATTTTATTGCTGGCTTTGCCATGAATATTGTTGATGTTCATTTTAGTGTTGCTATTATTCAGACATGGGCAAGAGGCTTAATATCACTAATAATATCGTCATTTTCGTTCTTAATGGGGGCATAAACATCATTATATTCATCTTTATCATCATTTGTTATTATCACCATCATTTAATCACCATAATCTCAGTTGTCATCACCATCACGAACAACAACAACGCAATCATCGTCGTCATCATTTCCACCAGGGCATCGTGCTACATCGCTTGGGCAACGACAGACTTGCCGAGACGACTTTGAGGAATGCGGTCAGTTCTGATCCTACGTCCAGTATGGCTTGGTAAGTTGGACGGTCGGTCGATTGGTTGGTCGGTCGGTCGGTCGGTCAGTTGGTTGGTTGGTCGGTCGGCATGGTTGGCTCGATGTCTTGCAAAATATACACAAAATATAACTTAGATATAAATAAGTTACCGATGTTCAGTCTGGAAATTGGTGTATTCAGTGTTACGATATTGATGTGGTTGAATAAGAAGTTCGCTCGATTCAATCAATTTTATTTTACTAAATAAAAAGTATTTTCAGTCAATCAACTACTAAACTAACACCTACTAATATTATCGAAACAATTCAACACTGATTAATTTAATCGCATTTTGATTAACTAGGATCATTTTAATGACTAGCGTTTGTGTAAGGTTAATCAGAATCACATGCACTTTGCAATCACGTGCTCTTTTTGATCACATACTATTTTCAATTACATTCTCATTTTGTCACATGCTCATTTTAATCGTTTGTTTATTTCAATTCCAAACAGGCGAACCCTCGGACAGGTCTTGGAATCTTTGGGGGATTCGAAAGTTGCATCCGAATGTTTAGTGACCTCGCTTGACCTCGAAGCTACCGACCCAATCCTTCCATTCTCAATTGTTCAAAGAACATGTTCCTAATTCTTTTGGATCAAAATTTCGACACTGCTATTTGTATTTATTTGTATTCATAGATGTTCAATATTTGTAAAATATTTGCTGGCTGCAGTTTTATTTTATTTTATTTTTCTTTCTGAAAATGTGTCTAGGTCAATGATTTTTTTCACATTTAGACATTTTCATTTATCTTAAAGATTTTAAATATTGTTTAAAGCAATTAAAGGTTTGTGTAACGATTGTGTTTGCTAGTAAACAGCAGTAATTGAATAAGAAATATTAATTGTTTCTGTGCCTGGTAAATGATATCAATCGATTTGCAAACAATAACTCTCAGTCGGTGAAATTGGTAGGTAGATAATTATTTCATTTGGTGTCCTGATTAGAATAATGCAATATGAGCGCTCATTTCACGGTATCGGAATTATTTAAAACAATCAGATCGTTCAGATAGGCTCTTCTTGGCTCTTCCTTTTCATGTGCAGCGTGTCGTCGTGCGAATGCGTGAGTCTTCAAATGTTTGAATACGTACATACGCGTATTTATGTGTCAATCAATCAATCTTCGTTTAGTGTCCAGAGACCAAGTTCCTCCGAGGTAGGACGTTTAACCACAAATGTAGAAATCTGCACATACAAGCATGAAGAAACCACAAGTTCAATTAGTTGTTTTTTATTTCAATAATGCAGGATGCACTAGCGTTCGAATAACCATTGTATCTACTTCCTTACTGCGTGCACAACAAATTTTAGTACAGATACTACGGAACACTAACGTATTTCACATAAAGAGGCATTTGCATTAGGTGCACAGACATACGAATGAATGTTGGATTATTATTATTTATCATCAAATGCAAGAATTGCAACGTACGAGTATAGACGGTGAGGATCCACGATACACGAACACTGGACAGGCATTCAACACTTATTTATAAATATGCTGAAATAAATTCATGCATGCAAGTTTTGATGATATTCCTGTTATGCGACAATTATAAGTTCGAAATATTTTCCAACATTAACATAAACACATAAAATAACTGATATACAGGGCAAAGTCGAGCTCGTACACACACTTGCATACCTGCCAGTACACATATACTGAAATGAAACATAACAAGCATACAAACAAACATGCATACAAAAAAACATACATGCATGTGTGTACTGCACAGCACAGACAAACACATACATATTCAGATATAGATTTGAATGAGCGTTTGAGCATAGGCTCACATAGCCGTCCCCCGGCACTTGAAAGTTAGAAACATAAACACATACCTGTAAATGTATACACCCCTCTTAATGCATTATTCATTCTTGCTTGTAGTTATGTTATATTGATAAAATTGGAGAGGTGAATCAAAGATGAGTACACATGTATGTGGAATGTAGACCATTACGAAAACAAGAAACTAATTTGTAAATCGGAAAACTTGAAAAAGAAAAGAAACAACCTGGTAAATTCGATCGAGTTCAACAAAGTATGTATTCGAGATACAAATGTTTATACAAAAACAAAATTGATACAAATTTTGCAGATAACTTTTCATGTACAGAAACACTAACCAGCAATCAAGTCAACTAACCAACCGGCCGCCAATCAACCAATCAACATTCACACAAACTTTAGAAACTCCGTTTTACTTGGTCACACGCTGTTCTTACAAACGACTGAGCAGAATTTAAATTGTATCGAAGAAATATGTACTCAGCAGTGCATCTAAAAAGATCTGCGTTCGGTTACTGCTGGTTCGCATAGTTTTCAATATTTTAATTGATTCTTGCATTTGTCCTCAATGTTTTAATTGATTTGGATCGATCAGTGAGTAATTGAATATTTTTAGGTTGCTGTTTGATGAGAGTGTTTTAAGATGTTAATAAAAAGTAAACGTTGATATATTAATTAATATTATTAAAAAAGTGTTGTGAGAATTATCCTATGTAAGGCATGCAGTGGCAATGTAGGGGACCAGTGCCCCTCCCCCGTTGTGAATGTTATTTGTGTTAAAAGTAAGTAGAAGTCTTTGTTTAAACTGTAAAAAGTAGTGTTTTTGAAGAAACCAAAAAAATGGTAAATAAAATCTTAACCACATTACTATAAAAGTTGGCCTCCCCTGTGAAAACGTTGGTCAAAATTGAAACATTTTGCCAAAATCATAAACTTGTACTAGAAAATTTCACCCTCCCGGTCTTCAACGAAATCGAAATCAAAATTTGGAAATTCCCTTTCCCGCTCGTTAAATATTTTTGTTGAAAATCTTAGCCCCCGTCTAGATCCGCCGGACTAAAGGCATAAGTGGCAATGGTCTAAGTAGATGGATTTGTTGATATCATTCATTGCTAAGAATGAAATTAGTAAAGGTTTTTGAGGATTTGTTTAATAATCTCCAATGTCATAATCACCATATCTTCATTATCGAAATCACTACTAGTAAAAAATGCAAAAAAAAGACAGCAAAGACCCCGAAACTATCAACAAAAACAAACATCGTGAATGTTATTCAATCGGCACGTAGATATTGTGAGAAAATATACCAACTGCTTTCAAATTGAATTCCTATGAACCAACCATCTTTCAAATGCGTCTGTTACTTCGTCATCATCGTCATCGCACGTATTAAAATATTCGTTATCATCAGCTTTATCGTCGTACACACGTATTCATACTGAATCAAGTAAAAATTGTATCATCTCTATTATCGCTAATGTCATAGATTAGCGATAATAGATAATTGTAATAGATAAAAACTTATAGCAAATGAAATGTTGCAAAATGAAAAAAAGTGCTAGAACAGGTAAGAGACGAAAAAGAGTTGACTAGCAAGACAGCGTAGTGACAACCTGCTGAAGAGAATTTAACAGAAGAAAGGTAGTTGCACTAAGAATAATTTTATCGCATACATTCATTTGTTTGATCCCTTGCATATATATGAATTTATGTGTGTATATATAAGTTCATAAAAATACTCATAATATATATATATATATATATATATATAAATGTTTATTAAACTAAACGTTCATTTTATTTTAATAAACTAAACGTTCACCAAAAAACTTTAGTGAGAAAAATCGAAAAAACGAACTACAAACATATTAACGCCAAACATTCGGTAGAATTTATAGAATATTGTAATATATATATATATATATATATATATATATATATATATATATATATATATATATATATATATATGTATATATATATATATATACATGCAATTTTGCATTTTGATAATAAATTCTCAGATTTACTCTATCGTCTGTATTTCAATAATAACAACAGCAAACAAGCGAGAATATAATTTTCTACTACAGAAACCACATGTCACCTGCATTTAAATCACCTGGAAAACGTTACATCAAAACGATCCAATCACAAAAGATATTAGTAAACAAAACTAGTTTAATATACGGTAACAAGAACCACAGCCATCTAAGAATTGCTGAAGCGATTTTCACTGACCAAAGAAAACTGCAAATCAAAAAGCAGCAAAGAATAGCAACATCGTTACCGACCAGAAAAATATTATCGAAAGACTTTTACAAGCAAAGAGAGTGAGCAGAACAAAGATATAATAAACGGACAGGACAAAGCAGAATAAAAGCACTTTGCACATCCAGAGAATTATAAAACCTTGAAATATATAATATATCCCTATATTAGCGCTGATGATGAATAAAATCGAAATATGGCCTATATGCTTCACCATGAACACCAATTATCTTCTTATTAATTCTAATAAATTTGGTAATAATTATAAAATTATTGTTAGAAATGTTGAGACAATCGTAAACTTTCAAAGGCTAAAAATTTGGTAAATAGATTTGATATATATATATATATATATATATATATATATAACATTTATATGTAAATATATATATATATATATATATATATTACATTTATATGTAAATATATATGTGTGTATAAGTTTATAAAGATGTGCGTAATAAGAAAATAAGTTCACAGGCATTCATATGTGTATAGAAGACTGAGATGCACACACTTGCATAGAGAGACGAAACATGCACCTCAGTTTTGCACGTAACACAACAAACAAACGAGCCAATAGTTGAATTGAATTTGTACGCGTGTGTGTGTTTGTGTGTGTGTGTGTGTGCGAGCAGATTGTTTATAAGAGAATAAAAGAATCTGAATATTGCTGAACTGCATTTAAGGATATACGCACGACAAATTCGGATATTTGCTTGTTTGTTCACTGCCTCAGCCCATACAATACAATTCAATACAATAAACGTTTGTTTGGCTCGTATTTCATGTTTATTTACTGGTCGAACAACGATTTGTGTCTGCTCATTTATTTATTCATTCCGTTGTTTTTATATTCAATCATAAATATTTGATACAACATTTAATTTGGATAAATCAGTGAAGGTGGTGTAAATTTATTTGTTTGATATAATTTCTTTATTTCAAAATGATTGGCTTTTCAAGTTTTGCATTGTGAATATAAGTAGGTGTTTAATTACTATGTAAATCAGATTCCTGTTTGTGCATGTTTGTTTATGTGTGTAGTAGCGTAATGGGAATTATTTGATGGCATTAAATAACTGTTAGCCTTATGTTGTTTAATATACTGTGTATTTTCAAGTCAGTTGACTATGAAATTACCTACTGAACGTCTGTATAAAATAATAATGATGAATGTTTACTCGATTATTAATTATTTATAAATCACATTGTTTACTTACAATTTTTTATCTTTTCGAATAATAAACATATTATTTTTAACGTAGATTATTTTTTAATTTAATTTAATTTAGGATCCTAAAAAATGGAATCAGATCATGTTTATTCGTCCTGATAGTTGCTGAAATAATTCACGAACATCCATCTACATTCCGTTTTCCAATCAGCTAACTATTTTAAATTTTTGTGAAATTTTTATATGAGATATTTCAAAATTTTCAAATCCTCAACTAACAATTCCTATAATTTTTGAACTTTTGAAACATTCCATTCTCTCTGCAACCTACCACATTGAAAAACCAACAACAGAATCAACAACTTCGCTTCCATCATCAATTTCAAGACAAACAGCAACCTCAAGTGAGCTACTTAACGTCATTAACAAATCGGGAAGAGGAACGACCCATCAAAGGTATAAAGTTACATAACACACTTGAACACACACACCACACACACACACACACACACACACACACACACACACTCATACATGTACCAACGCATCCTACCTTCACCACAAATACAAACATGCACTTGTTTGACGGGAGCACGTGAGGAAGAATTTCGTTATTCCCATGCTTTTGAATGAATTTTAGAAAAAATTTGTTAAAATTAAATACGATAAAAAAATTTTTGAGAATCGGAAGATATGATATGAGATACTGGCATTAAAGGAACGTAAATTAGATGATGCCAATTATCTTATAAGTTATAGAAAAATGTAACCATTAATTTATATGTTCAAATTTTGGCTGGTAGCGTTTTTGATTGATTAAACAAATCTGCCACTTGGTAACTTGAGCTTCATAATAGTCGGGTTAGAAATTTGTTATATGTTCCAGTTTCAGTAAAAAAATATTTGAAAAAATGAATGTTTGAGAATAAACGGTTTAGTTAGAATATGGGTTTGGAAGAAAACTTCTCCGTAGCTAGTAATTCAATATGGAAGTGAAAATAATTTCAATAATAAAAGTAGGAAGTTTATAGTATTATGTTTAATTTCATGCTCACCTTTCCTACTACAACACACTTTGACATACACATTCGCTACAGCATGCTGATATACAAATTGACAAACGTACTCACAGACACACAATGTCTCACTCACACACATACATACACTTACACAGTCCCACACATACACACATTGTTTCACACAAACACACACACACACTCTCACACAGACAACACACACAGTGTTTCACACACATATCACACGTGTATCACACGTACACACACGTACACACACACACACACATAGAGTTGAAAAGTAACTGACATGAATAAGAACCGCTCACACACAGTTGTCCTGGGTGTCGATGGAAATTACGGGTCGGAGTACGCGTTCGATTGTGAGTTGTTCTCAAATTCACTTTTTAATTCATCATTCATCCATTTAATTCATCATTCATCCATTTAATCCATCATTTATCCATTTATTTCATCATTCATCCATTTAATTCATCATTCATCCATTTAATTCATCATTTATCCATTTAATTCATCATTCATCCATTTAATTCATCATTCATCCATTTAACTCATCATTCATCTATTTAATTCATCATTCATCCATTTAAGCTCTTCTGATGGCCTTTACTATGGATATATATAAATTTAATATATATTTATATCCCTGGTCTTTATAGAGTTTGACTAGCGTAATTAAAATACTTTTTTTTAGTCTTGAAAGTTTTATATATCGTTTATTATGTTAAATTGCAAATGAAAGGAACAAGCTGATGCGAATAATTTTTATATAAATAGTGTTTAATAATATGTTGCTGATGTTTCGTTCGTCTTTTCATTCCCATAACCGCGTCTCTTTTGTTTTTTCTAATCAATATTTACTCCGAGTTAGTACTTAATTTTTTCTCATTACTGAAAGAATATCTCTTAACATTTTGATATACTTACATGTGTATTCATTTATCACTTGTTCCGTCTTTTATCCAATCACTCATTCATTCAATCATTCATTCATTCATCCATCCATTCATTCATTCACTCACCCACCCATCCACTCACTCACTCACTCACTCACTCCTCACTCATTCATTCATTAATCGGAATAATTTCAACCCCTACATGACTAACAATGTTTCCAGTCTACGTGCAGCACTATCACAAGCCGGAGAACGAGTTGGTGCTCGTCCACGTCGTCGAACCACATATCTACTCATCAAACCGTGAGACAACTTCTGGAATTTTATTTCAATTATCATCATTATTACTACCACCAACAGCAGTGCTGATCAGATAATTCGGCACTTAATTACTGCAGTAATTACTGTGTGTACTGTAGTAATTACTGTGTCTACTGTAGTAGTTTAAGTACTGTAGCAACACGCGTGTAAATTTAAGTAGTTATAATACTTGTGAAGAATTGAAATGAAATGAAATTTTATTTGCTTCTCCATTAATGAGAGTTGTAGTAGCACCAAACCTTGTAGAAGTATTACTAGTAGATGGTTATAGCAGCAGCAATAGTAGTAGCAGTAGTAGTAGATGTAGTAGAAGTAGTAGTATTGGTAGTAGTAGTATTGGTAGTAGTAGCTGTAGTAGTAGTGGCAGTAGTAGTAGTTGTAGCTTGCTGTAGTATTAAAAACAGCAGCTATAGCTACGAAATTATTTGCTGTAACAGAGGTCGTTGGCATGTTGTACCTGCAAATAATCTGCTGATGAATGATTTTAATCAGGATATAATCTTTATTATTAACACACGAGATCAAAACTGGCATAAAATATAATTAATAAACCTAGTTATGAAGAAAATAATGTCAGCCATCCATTACACACCGTACCTGCTTACTACGCATAATGAATGTATCAATACTACTGGTGTTAATACTAAAATTACCTCACCTGCAATCTACCTAACGTGTTTTTGTCGGCTAGAATACTGCAGTAGGGTGTGTATTGCGTGTTCGTACGTTACGTTAAGCCTGCGTGTGATTCAGATGAAACCCAGGTGAAACTTCACAAGCCTTCTCATCACAACAATCATATATTTACAGCATCCAATTAATCCGCGATTTAATTAGATTGGATATATTTTCATGGTGTCTTCTTTATTTGAAATGTTCGCCTCGACAGAAATGACTTTCAATTCGGCGAGTGTGAGAGAGAAGAATGAGGCAGATGACAAGCAAATCGTGAAGAACTTGCAGACCAAATATGAAGAAAAGATGAGGAGTAACAGAGTTGGTGGCTTTCTAGTTTAAGCAATTTTGTATTGATGTATGTAATGTAATGATGTTATGTTAACCAGTTCTTTTTATTGATGTAACGTAATGTTAGAGTGACGGAGGGCATCTCGAATGATGCAATATTACCTATTATTTCTATAATGTTTTAATATGTTAGTTTGTTTTGTTAACCTGATAGAGTGCTGGCTGATGCGTTTGATGTTGTGATGTCATGGTATTTTCGCATTTTAATCTTCCATGGTAAATGCAACTAATTTTATATTTTCCTATTGTCGGTGGACTCATGCAATTAATTTAGTCGAAAAATTTCTTTAATTCCTACTTAAACATTCGTACGACGAATTAGTCAGCTCAGCACTTAACAGTGATGATCAAATTTCATTGAGGTCACTCACTGATGAATGCACGTTATTATGATTAATGATGTTAATCATTGTTAATCGTTATGATTGTTGAGAGGCTATGCAGATAGATGTGGCATGAATTAATGAAAAAACAAACGTTATATGATTAAATAAATTGATGAACGAAATGATATTTTGAAAATATGTATTAGTACTATAAGCTGAACAATACAAAATATACAAAAATAGCATGAAACAAACAATGGAATAGAAAAACAACTAAGAAATTATTTTGAGTTGCGCATTCATTCACTCACTCGCTCGCTCACTCGCTCGCTCACTCACTCACTCACTCACACTCAAATACACACACACATCACACAAGACAAATATGAAGCAATGAACAATTCAAAATATACTGTATTCTATGCTTTGTATTGTAACACAATTTTAAAAAGTAAAGTTGGCGAAGAATTATGAAATTTATTAAATATCTACTGACAATATTTTTTATGCTTCATGCTTTTCAACTAGTTTATACTGAAAGCAATTATTGAAACATGAAAAACTGTATGTACATTAACCTACAACAACAACAAAAAAACAAAAATCATCAGAAAGAATTTAATGAATTTAATATGGATACAGAAAAAAATCAAATGGTACACGCCAAAATTTTAGCAACTTCGTACTGTAATGTCGCTTAATACTGTTTTTATAAATAAACTTTTTTATTTTAAACACAAATAACTTTGAAAATTGTTAAAATTAAATTTCTAACAATTTCTAAAAGCAACAAATTCATATGTGAATGGTATCCTACGGACATTCTTGTTGAAAACTCTGTCGAAACAGGCTCATACCTGTTCAACTGCTTTGTGCGTATTTCGTTTTAAATGTTTACTCCAAGTGCGAACGTCACGCCGAGTGAACTGTTCAATGCGAACGCCATTGTAACGAACGAATATTCTTAACTTTTAATATCAACATGAATACAATGAATAATATTAGCTGGTAATAAGCTCAAATGTTTGTGACAATGAACAGCAGCAGCGTGATATCATATCGCCCAGTTGTCTTCATTCTCTTCATTCAAACAATATTCTCGTCGCTCGTTTTCTCTGATGTTGCAATTCTTTCAAAAACTATAATAATTTCATTTAATTACATTCAATTGTACGATAACTAATGTCCAGCTGTTCCAGCAAAAACGCTAACGATTCGTTTCAACTATTTTCATTGGGCAGCATACAATGCATTTACATTTAATTAATAAATTGAAATGCTGATCGTATGGAAATGTGGTAAAATTTTGAATTTATTTTCATTTAAATTTTTTGTTGACAGATCAGGGGCCGCATTAATGTCATCTACTATTGCAGGCAGCCGGGTAAAAGTATAGCCGAAGTTGCAAAGGATGAGAAGTGTAGTTTGATAGTGTTGGGACGTCGTTATCCATTCAACAGCAATCCATCCAACGGATCTACTGTGGATTATTTGGTAAAGAAAACCAATTATCCAGTTTCAGTTGTTGTGAAGCCGGATCCAGTAGAAGATGACAACAGCTTGACCTCACTGTCCTCAGCTATTGTTCAGCCTAAAAGAATGAGCATCGTAAACAGCCTTGGTATAAATTTGCCTAAAATACGTCGTTTATCAGCTGTTGAGTCCAATCACAACAACTTGGAAATGATTGAAAGAGGATTGACTCCTGGCAGTGCCTTCAAGAGCAACATGCTTGCCAAACAAAACGAACCGGACCGAAAATACTCAGACCCAGTAAGACCAGTTTTTGGGAATGCTCATGTTTAGTTTTAGTTTCGCTTTCTTGAGTTTCGTAGCATTTTGTACATAGTGTTCCTATTTGGTTTGCAAATGGAAACAAATAATTCAACTTGCTATGTTGATAGTGTATTTATTCGTAATTTTTTTCTATTTTATATTTTTAACAACAACAACAGAATTTTCGTTAACTGGTTCTTGTGTATATAATTTGTGTTATTTTCCAAAAAACGAATTTTTATGACGCATATACTTTTGCTAACCGTGTGTTGCTTCATAAAACTTAACATATTTTAAAGTTTATTTCATTTTTACTTACCATACCATTACGTTTTGTTTCTACGTAGTACATTAGAATTTTATCTTTAAGTACTTATATTTTATTTTTAGAAAGAATTTAAATTTTAACTTTTATTAGTTATAAAAAAGTTTCGAAACAATTCTTTATGTTTAACCCTTATTTTTTAAAAATTTCAACATTTAACTTTTTAATCAAATTTTTTTCATGGATATACCAAATATATTTAATTTGCGACTTTGTCGCAACAACGTTTTTAAAGTTGGAGCTTTGTTTTCTTGCTTTGAATATTATAATTCAGCAACGTTTCTTTCAACAAGATTATTTATTTTATGGTGTTTTTTATTTTCAATAGAAATAATTTAATGATCAACAACATTATAACATAAAATTAACAAAATAATGGATATACCAAATATATTTAATTTGCGACTTTGTCGCAACAACGTTATTAATGTTGGAGCTTTGTTTTCTTGCTTTGAATCTTATAATTCAACAACGTTTCTTTCGACAAGATTATTTATTTTATGGTGTTTTTTATTTTCAATAGAAATAATTTAATGATCAACAACATTATAACATTAAATTAACAAAATAATGATTTGCAACGATGTAGCGCCACGTAAAATCAGCAGAAGATCTTGCTCTCGAATCAAAGGCTTGATGGATGCACGGACGCAAAGGCCTACCCCTTTTTTCAATTATTTGTACAAAATGAAGCGCTTAACAATGATTTTATTATTTTAGTTACCTCTACTTTTAAACAAGCAATGTCGGTGTTCGTGCTGTTGTGCTACATTTTGTTTTACAACGAATGCTGTCGTCGGGCGAGCGACTGAACCATTATTTACTATTTAGAATTGTTTTTAAAACCGTAAATGTTTATTTTTAGAAAAACCATTTTGTTTTTTATTTGTAATGGCCGGAGTTGACGTTTTTTATATGAATAAAAGAAATTACAACACCAAATAATAGTCCATTATTGATTGAATAATGCAGATTTTATGAATATTAAATTAACCCAAGTTGAAGTTGTGATATATGTTAAGTTGGCGGTAGCACCCGACAGCTGTGAGCTTCTGAGTAGACTACTCTACAGTAGTAAAGCGATGCTGTTAGCTGTCAGCGGATGAAAGGTGACAATTCTATTGGCTGTAGTAAAATGTTGCGCACTAATTAGAAGTTTGAATTTATCTAGGGTAGCACTTGGAGAATTGAATGAGACTCAAATGTGTTTTTGATGACGTTTGTTTTGCCTTAGGTTTTTGTTACCGATTTTGTCGAAATTAGCTAAAAACTCGATTGAAACATTTGAAAATAACCGAATTTTCATCAAAGAAGTTTTTTCGAAGCTGATGCTTTCATAAAACATTAAAAGTTATATTATACATCGAAGTAAACGTAAAAAGTAAAGCCTGATGCATTTTTGTATGTAAAATTTACTAGCTAGTATAGTGCTAATTGAATATGTAAATAAATAATAAATTGAAATATAGCTGGACATTATGAGAACGAAACTGTTGACCAGTGAAGGATTTATCTTGGATACCGCAAATTTTGCAACACTCAAAATTATTCATATTGATATTTTCTTGTTGAAGCAGTTGAGCATTGTAAACATGACAGCAAACAGAGATGTAACAGATAAAAATAATCAGTCGAGTTTAACGAAAATGCATAATACAAAAATCGTCAAAAATCCTTCAGATAGAATAAAAAGGTGTCTCTTTGGTTCGCCGAGTGATGAAGATTTAAATCTTTTGCGGAAACCCAGTGGAGAAAACAGAAGTCGTTCATTTCCACAGTTATCATATGGATATTCATTCTTAGATAATAAAGAGGACCGTTATACAATCGTAGAAAAAATGCGCAACATTAGTTACCCCCAAAACTGTTATCTCAGTAGTCCAACAATTCAAAAAAATAAACGAAATTTAGATTGTTCACAAAATGAAACTGAACTAAAAAGGTCAAAAATCAGCTGTACCACAAATTTAGTGACGGACGAAGAGATGAAAAAGAAACCAACGGTGTGGAGATCGCCCAGTAAGTACGGAGCCGATGTGAAACTCGTGCCAAAACAATCTTCCTTAGATCAGTTAGTCAGCGATCAGATGTTTATATCGACCGAGGAAATTATTTTAGGTGACGCGAATGATAGAAAAACTCCTGATCTTGCTGCATCACGTACGATAGGTACTGATACTGTCTATTCTAATGTTTCATTTTCTGATTTAAGAAGTCCCAATAATTTACAACGAAAAAATCATCTTCGAATACCTGTAGAGAGATTAATAACCGTTAAATGTGATAGCTCAAGGTCGTCGGCTGAGGTACATTGTTCGAAAACTGCAGACAACTTTGTTGAAAATGATGTACGCGAAACGAAAAACTTTGAAGTTTACCAGTCTCATTCCAGAGATTTTCATTTAGACGAAATAACTACAAATCCGAACAGAAAAATTTTCGAAAAAATTGAAAGTTTAGATTTTGTTCCAATTGACAACAGAATTCATTTATGGGACAGCAAGGATTCCAATGAAGATGATGCCTCCTGGCGATCAAATTGAAAACATGACCTCTACTTTGTTTTGTTGATTCTTCCATCCATTATTTCATTCTTTTTTTTAATTTATTGAAAGGCAGCAACTTTTTTTTCATTCATGTCTATAGTAGCAGATAATGTGATTGTAACAATGATGCCGATTTAATTTGCATTCACTTGAACTTCATGTTTTCAAATTGCAATATCGCTAGAACAGTATTAATGCTAAACATCTAATAAATTAATTATCAAGCGGTTATAAAAAATGCATTTAATGTGAGCTGTTCTTTGTGGTTTTAATTAGAAATTTTAATGTCAATCTATTTATGAGTTTATGAGTGGTCAGGGAGTTTGTTCGCATCCGTGGACGTTATTTACTTATTCGCTTCGGTGTGTCCTGAAGGTAGCATGTTTAAAAAATTATGGAAGTTTAATGAGGTAGTAACGGCAGTTACAAAATTTTTTATCAAAGTTTAACGTAGATAAATATTTCCAAGTAGGTATTTATTTCTGGACATCTTACCGATTTGATGTATCCATAGTTATCTGTGTAGAAATTTTTTTTAAATTAGAAACATCAATAAGTCAATTATTTGTGAAGTGCCATTTCCGCAATGTTCAGTGAATTTCGCAAACAGGTAATATGAACGAAATGCAAAACATTGTCACCTTCAGTAGCCTCGGCCTTTCCACCGGCACGCTGCTGCTTCTCAGGCAATTTCTGTGAAATATTGAAATTCGAATAATTCTTGGGTAGTTTCAACTAACCACATAGCCAGCTAATAAATTTTTTTGAACACTCACTTCGATGTTGTTTATAACTTTTGTTACTTCAGAGTTCACCCTTTTCGACATTTCCTTCATAAAGAAATTAATTGAATTAATTAAAGTTTCCAAACATTCTCTAAAGTGCATTAATGCGTACATGTCGCTCCTGGAAGCATTTAAAATGTCCTTGACTTCTGATGACGGATTCGTCACACTGGTTGATTGTGTGCACCAAATCGTTCTCGTTTTTCGAGCCTTTTTCTAAGCAGTCGTTCAAAATTTTGGATCTGTCACAGGATTTTTGAATAGAATTTGATGAAAATTAGTAAGTTTTAAAAATGTTAATAAAACCGATGAATCGTTACATGCTCACATGCTCGGGTTACTAGAACTTGTTCTGTTTTTAGATTTACCTAAAAAAAAAATAATTTATTCATAGATAATTTTTTACACATATACCCCTAATCTTTACTTGATGTTTGCTCTTAACTAACAATAGTCAAACTAATACAACAATGTCACTACTCGATAAATTAACAAGCTATTTAAATTAACTTTTTAAAAATGCCACCATTTGAACAGAGTAATAATAATAGTCAAACAAAAACCAATTTGAAAAATGTTTAGTTCAAGAGTTAAAATTGCACAAAATGTTAAATCTCTTTAGATATTGTAGAAGGATCAAAATGATCACTACAAAAATATCTTGATTTTAAAATTAACAAGCGAAAAACAAGGAACAAACAAATATAGTGGTATGGCCTAATTATGTCCACTTTGTAAGAAAATTATAGCCCCAACAAAATGAAAGGTTTAACAAAAAATAAACCAGCTATTACAAAATGAATGGTGAGCATAACTAATGATGAAAATATTTGCTTACCTTTACTGGCATCCGCCTTGTTCATTGACAGATATCCAGGTGTGCTACTTACTGAATAAAATTATTAAATTTAGTTTCACATTTCGAACGGTGGAAAATGTTAACAAGCCAAAAAAAGAATAACCTGGCATATTTTTGTTAGTGTCCTGTAATTTACCTGAAAGTGTAGATGAAAAGTTACGTCAAATAATAAAAAAAAATTATAAAAAACTTTTGCGATAATAATAAACATAAAATAAGATTAAATGGATGAAAATGATGAGATAAAATTAATAAACACGAATCAATATTTTGTATATTTTATCAAAAAAGGCGCATTACCCTTCATTCTGAATTTTTTTATTTCGGACTTTAATGTTTTTTCATCTAAATCTGTAAGAATATATCATTGATTCGTCCAGTACAATATCATGTCACATCAGTTATTTAGCATACGCGTTTTATACAGGTACAATTGAATACTTCGTTAAAGAATAAAAGCACGGCTAACGTGTTCATTAAAACCTGTTATAAGATATTGCAAATTATAACACAAACCATTTACGTAGAAATTTTTAACAATCTCCATGTACACATCATTAAGTCCCTGGAATATCGGTAAATTGTATTTCAAATAAGCGTTTGAATGTGTCTAATTGAAATATGAGTGGCTGTTATTATTGTTATTGATATTATTGTTGTAATAATAATAATTATTATTATTATCATTATTATGCAATAATAACAACATTAATAATAACTATTATTATTATTATGAATATAATTACTTCCTCCATATTTTCGAGGTAGGAAGCCAACTCTTCGTGGTTCTGTTCTCTGGCTAAATCCATCGGTATCTTGTTTTTGTTATTTGGAAGCCCCAAAACTAATTTATTATCCGGCAAATCCATCAAACGACCTGTAAACTCTTTCAGGCCGTGATGTGCTGCCAGATGCAGCAAGGAAGGGAATTGATAGTCACTAGTATCTAGAGTTTAAAAAGTTGACAGTTGATAAAAATATCCATTTAATTTTTTAAACTAATAAACAACCATCTGATGTTGCTTGAAAAACACCAAATAGCATTTCAAAAGCCTGGACTGGAGTGGTGTCTGACTCAATGGAAAACACCTTCATAAGCTCGCAGTCCAACATTGATCGACTTGTTCCGTTCGTGAGGGCAACTTCGATGACTTTGTTCATGAGTGTAATGTAAATTTGTGACACGATGTTGATGTCTTGGGCTGGCGAAACAAATGAAATAATCTGCTGATCCAGGTTCACCTCATTTCCATTAACAGTGATTAGAACGTTTGCCTCTCCCTCTATGTGCTCTGTTTTGAGTTGAACCAGTGCGAACCATTTTGATTGTGCACATGAGAGATAACAAATTTAAAATTCTATTATTTAAATTTATTACCATACTTATGTCATAATGAATGTAAAGAATTATTTTAACTTTATTTTAACGAAAATTGAAATGTTGCTGTTGAAAACATATTCAGGACAAAAAAAGGCATTTATAATAAAATAATTTTAAATAAATTTAAAAAGAAAAAAAATTGTTTAAACTATTAAATGGCAAAATATTACAAAATTAAAAGCTAATCTTTAATGAAATGAATGAATGAATAAATAAGTGAATGAATGAATGAATGAAAGAATGAATGAATGAATGAATAAATGAATGAATGAATGAATGAATGAATGAATGAATGAATGAATGAATGAATGAATGAATGAATGAATGAATGAAAGAATGAATGAATGAATGAATGAATGAACATCTAACCACAAGTGAGAAATGTTATGGTGTAAGGATTGAGTATTTCCGTTGGGATTGAATGGAGGTCCAGGTAGGTCTGAACTATGGCGTTTTCTGGTAGGGCCTTCTCAAACACCACCGCCATTGTGGCTGGTTCCTTTCAAAAACGTCATCATGCATTATCTTATTTCATTATTTTTCAAATTAATTGAGTTAATATTTACTAAATTGAACTAGCTCAACGAAAAACAATTAGAAATAGTATATTAATCTACCTGACACTTGGCTGTAGTATTGATTAACTTTGCTTTTGGGTGAATTTTTGAAGCAATTTCCTTTGTAATTTTAAAAAATACCGACTCCATAAACTTAGCCAATTCAATAGTTTTACCGTTGCAATCGAATTGATACCATTTGAAAAACTCTTCAAAACGATCTCTTAATCTTACTCCAGCTGCATCGGTTTCTTCAAGCTCCTCTTGAAAAGTGTTGCAAAAATAAATAATGCTATTTTCAGGATGAAATGTCAAGTTGGCAGCAAGAGCTTGTTTGTAACTGATGAGCGGATTGGCTTTTAAGTATTGAAGATGCTTTGGAGTGCAGAGGACCAACATTATTGCTGGTCTCTTGATGGGAGCGAGATTAATTTTTGTAATGTCTGGTCCGGAAGGTTTCCGTTCTACTAATGTTGGAGGTACCCTCCTGTCCTGCACGTACTTGATTGATATTTTTTCGGTAAAATAATTTCCTATTTCAGCTTTCAGGTAATCCTTCCAATCGATGCCATCATCCCTGTTGTATATAATCAAGATGTTTCTCAAGTTGGCTATCTCTCCAGAGGCCATTTTCAAACAGAAAAATAACAAAATTCTTTATTAATTGTTGGGATTTAACACTGCTTTGAAATGCCTTCATATATTTCTTCCTTGTTACAAACGTATGACATGCAAAACAATAATTCGAATAATATACTCTGTCATAATACATATATATAACAGATACATATACCTATATATTACAAATATTTTGTATATATATATATATATATATAATTATATTGGTTAAATATTATATCTATACATATTTTGCTTATTTATGGTTATTACTACTAAAACGTAAGACAGAATATAGAAATTTCCAAATTGTTGATAAATAAAAAAATTTCTGTGGACTTTAAATTTGTTTTTTTATTAGTTAAACCTGTAAAATTGGTTGAAAAATCGGTACATAAATATCATAATTGATTGTGCATTCTAATCAATGCCAGAACACATTTGACAGCTTGTTTAGCCGAAAAATAATGTTATTTTTATTAATTTACTAATTTATTTTTTTAATCTTTAATTTTCAAAATAATAAAATAAATAAACATCTAATCAACCGAAGTCTAACACGCATTAGATATTTTACTCACCAAACATGTGTGACACTTACGAAGTTTATGCAAGTGACGAGTACCTGCCAGTATGTATTGCTTGAATGGAAGCTGACCATTGTTAACATTAACTTGTAAATATGTACGTACATGCAAAGTAGGTTCGAACTGTGAGACGAATGAACGAGATATGAATTCAAGTGTTGTTAGTCACAATAAAATGCAACGTCTTCCCTTTTATCAAATTTTATGTTCAACCTACGATTCTTTCAACGGTTCTTTCAATCCTACTTTCAAATTTACTTTGTTACCAACTATTAAATGTTAACAACTTGTCTGAGTCTAGGTCAGCTTATGTAATTTGTTGAATTCAAAACTTAAACACAAGTACATATTCGACAAATGAAGCGATTACTACCTGTTATTGTGAGCCATGTAAATGTAAGTCAGTTGAATGGCGAGAAATTTTTGATAGAGTACTTGAAGGTTTAGAAAAAGTTGAAAATCCTTTTTTTGATCAACCCACTTTTTTTACTCAATTTTCGTACTAAAAAGTATCACAATTGATATCAATTTTTAAAGTTTATGTTTGTTAGAAGCACCAAAACCATTAAAAAGCAAAATTTGGGATGCTGTCCCAAGCTAAAGTGTTGGTTAATTTTAATACAGGCACTTACATTTGATGATTCAATTTGTTTATAAAAATATGTAAGGTGATTCAAATGTTTTCCATGTTTTAAACGATGATGTGTGATTTCTAGCCGTCAACTGAATTGCTTGCAAATCGCCAGTCAAATTTGTTGTTACTAAAAAATATTTCAATTTTGCACCACTATCATCAACAACAACAGCAACAACAACAACACAACAACATCCATTCCTCCATCTATTTGTCAAATCAATAATTTTATTTCATTCGTTTGACAGTGAAATTTGAATAAAAATTACTTAATATGCGAGCAATCATTATTATTATCATCATAGCAACTGAGAATCATTTACCGTAGCAATTAAAATTCAATAATCTCTTAATACAGCTCTGGTATTAAAATTTTAAAAAAATGGTAGCCAAGTTATTAATAAATATAATTAAATACAATATTAAATATTTTAATCTTTTATTTCTCCAAATAGCAAACACTTTTAAAAGAAAAGGATACACATAGGTGATGAATAACTTTTAAAACACGATACGAGACGAAAAATCAAAAAATATTAAAAAAAATCGAGAATTAAAAGAAGCACACACACATACAATGACACATACAAACACACACATTCAATGATACATACAAACACACACATACAATGACACATACAAACACACACACATACAATGGTACATACACACACACAATGGCACATAGAAACACACACATATACAATGGCACACACAAGCACACACACAATGACACGTGCAAACACATACACACACTTACATAGTGGTACATTAAAACACACGTAAACACACATACAATGATACATACGAACACACACACACACACACATACAATAACACGTACAAAAGCACGCACATTACATTTATAAATGAACTTAGTCAATTATTTTTTTTTTAAGAAAATATGATTCTCAAATCCAGGGTTTTAATACTGTAATTTCTTCGTTGGCCACACAGCATCAAATTCCTAGACTTATAGAAAGTGTAGATTGATTGAATTATTACTTAATGACATGACAGAATGCGCAATAGATAACATCCAAAAAAAACATCAAATAATATAAATAATAATAACAATAGTAATAGAAATATCACCAACGTCGCCCTCACAATTAGTGTCATCATAATCATCATTATTATTATACTTAAATAAATCATCATCATCATCACAGTTCTCATCATCATCATCATCATCACCATCGTCACTGTTATCATTGTCATCGTACTGCGATAAAAAAACGCTGTCTAAGTGGTCTTTACCACATCATCATCATCATTGTTATTACTTTCATCATCATCTTCTTTCGAAATCATCATCATCATTTTCATCTTTACGTGATCTTTACCATCATCATCATTATCATCATTACTACTTTCATCATCATCATTCATTATGGATAATCATCATCATTTTAATCATCGTCATAGTTTCGTCATTATCATTGTTGCTATCATCATTACATCGCTATTGCCTCCTATACTCATTGCCATCAGTTCCATCACAACATTATCATTACCGCTATGATCATTACTTACGGCATCATTACCGTTATTTTATATTAAATTAATTATTAATATTATTTTATAATAATAAATTTTATAATAACTTCCTAGTCAGTATTATTATCATCATCGTCATTATTACAGATGTCAGAGTTATCGTTACTATAGTTGCCTAATTAATGGATGAGAAGTAAGTGAGCTATCCAATATAACGAAAACTGCCTCACAATCAAAAGTAAATAATTACATACTGTTTCATTTGGACTGCTCTCAAAGAGGATAATTTAAGAATTTTGCGCTCTAGGCAAGGCTTGAAAAATCTTGCCGCCCCTCGTTTACCTAATTTTTTTTGTTTTTGTTATTGTTAAACAATTTTTGATATATCCACTTTCAAAATGAAATTATCAGCCTATATGGTTGATAGTAAAGATAGCTAGACAAAAACAAATATTTTTTTTAAATTATTTAATTCAAAGAATGATGGTAACAAAATGGAAGAGCCTTCTATTTAATAGTTTAGGATTTTATAATTTTTTCCTTACATTTTGTTTCAGAAAATCTAGAAATTATTTTGACAAAAGATATATTACAAAGGATATCGTTTTTTTTATTGATAACATTGATAAATAGTTAATCTATTTTCAAACATATTTTATCACAAATGGGTTTTAACTCTTGAGAGGCAAGTGACAGATCTTTCCGCTTAACAATTTGTCACCGCACCACATTCATATCTTTATATTTATATGATATATTCATATGTACATCTCTCAAAAACTGTGTTTCTCATCCAGCTTCCAGCATTTAATATCAAATATTATCAATTGATAATTGATAATAATGTTAATTATTATAATATTAAATGAAAATAAAATTGCACCGTATAACCCCAGACTGTTGTTAAAAAAATCCTACCACACGACTACACACATTTTTAACATAGGTACGCAATCACAACTATCATTGCCTCCAGGCAGACCTCACAAGAACAAAGTAGTGAACGATTTTTATTTTCGATGTTTTATTGTTATTTTTTAACTTCAATATTTGCCACCAGTGGCTCCAGCCTCTTTAGTTAGCCTATCGGTTCATACGGCTCTGGTTCTCGATATAATTTTAAAAACTAACTTACATGCTCTGGTCCATTCTTATTGAAATTACCTGATCGCAGCAAGCCTGAATAAATACTTTCGATGCAGTTTCTACTGATCTGTGTGACTGAATTGATACGGCTTTCATAAGATAGAGTGCTATAATTACTTGCTAGGACGATAATTTTATTTGCTAGATCACATTTCTTATGATGATCGGGAGAACAGTTCAGTGATATTTTCCTTAAATGAAGAAAATAATCGTTTGCAAACATTCAACCTGCTTCCCGCGTTTACACTGTTTGGTCCTGGGTCGTATGTGCATTTTACGTTGCATTAAATAATCGTAATGCGCAATACAATACAATATTCATCCATGAAAATGGTGCAACACGTGCAACAAACATCACTATCCATGAGATGATGACTGTCATTCTTTAAATTTTCAATAGTGTAGAACTTGTTTGTAATTTTTTTCAACTATTTGCTTCGTATTGAAAAAAATTACTACAAATAACTTAATAAAATGCCTACCAATAAAAAAGTTTGTTATATTTATAAAGGCTTTCATTTTCGATGCGAATAATTTAAAAATTACCCAAATCTGAACGTCTCCCTTATTGTTCTGTGTGTCTCTTTCTTAACTGCACTCAAGAGAGCATTGATTCGTGCTGAGTTGAAGAATCGAACAACATAAGAACGCCAGGAACTGGACTTAGTAGCCGCAAACTGTGGGAGTGTGTTGTGTTCATCGTCTCACTAGGTACATTCATTATCAGGTGAGAGAGGCTAGTCCTCTTTAGCAACCACGAGCTATGACCGAATCATGAACTTGTTAGAATGTTAATAAAATAATATAGTAATGTTAGTTAGAACTTGTTGGAATGTTAAATATGCTAATTAAATAATACGGTACCGTATCATTAAACGTACGTAAAACTTTTAGACAACATGTTTTGACAGTTTCATCCGAATTTCAAAATAAGGATAGTTCAATTTTTTTGTTTCGTCCCTAGCATTTAAAAAAACCATTTGAAGAAATCTATAGAATAGATTCAAATGAAGCTTTTTTATTTTGTTCACGTGTGCAAATTTCTGTTTAAAATTAATAAATTTGATGTAAAAATTGGTGGAGTCGGGAAACAATTTTAAGTTTAAGTTACGCAAAATTGATGTTGTCATTTGATTAATCTAGAAATGTTTTTACTTATTCTTGTTTTTCAATTGTCAAGGTGTGAGAAAAATGTTTAACAATGTGAACAACCAAGAAATTTGTGTCTTCTAAAAATTTATATTTAGGTCGGTTTGAAATGTTCAAATTCTTAATTTTTAAATTTTGTTTTTTGAAATAATATCGACATGTTTTCATCGATGCAAACTGTTGTCAATTATTCATCGCAACGTATAAACAATAAATAAAATTTCACTTGTCCTGAAAAGAAAAGTATTAAACGACGCAACGAGCTCACCAGCAGGATAGGTGGGCGAACGCCTTGAAAACACTTGTAAACAGCTTGTTTTACCTAGTTAGTTGAACAATCCTTAACAAAAACTGGATATAAACAATTTCTAAATTGTAAGTTCTCAAAATGTTGTACAGTTCTCAAACACATGAACCAACACATAGATACACGATAATTTAGGTAAATACCAAATCGATACAGGAGTGTTAAGAAAGAGACGTAAGAATATCTAAAGGTAAACACACAAACACTTATAAAATATGTTATGGTCGTGTATATCTGATGCCAAGCTATGCCGAAAATTTACAGCTTCAATAATTTGAAAACAATACAATAAAATTTAAAACATTTATTCACTGATTGAAAAATTAGACAATTAATTAAGTATATTTGCCAGCGCACTATTATAACAATAAAAAAACAGAACTTTTCCTCTTGTCGCAACTACTACTTTAACTACCACAGCTACTGCTGCTACTACGACTACGACCATAATCACCAACACTGCCGTAAATAGCTACCAATATTATCACGTACAACAAAAGCATCTACTACAAATAACATTCCCATTACTTCAATCATCATCACTTGGCACGCACTACTAGCTATTACTTTTGCCGTCAGAAGTTATACTAATACTCTGAACGCTTACAGCATCGCCTATGATAACAAACTCTGAAAATGCCAACAACAACAACATCAACAACGTCAACAACAACAACAAACTAAGGACGAAACGATGAATATGTAAAAACTCCTGTGACTGATGACAACAGCGAAATAACAATATTATCAACAATAACATTAGAAATAACACAACAAACTGTCATATAAGGGACTATTTGATATTGTTATTGTTAAGTACATTACATTTATCCATTACCTTGCTGTTGCTAGTATTATATAAGTATTTATTTAATTATATTTATATATAATTAAATCAATAAATAAATAATTTAATATTTCTAGTTAGGTATAAGAAGGCTATTACGTATACAAGTTTCATTAAATTCTATCGCTAAAGTATTATTTATTAATTTTAATTTCTCTATAAATAATACCATAGCGATAGAATTTAATGAAACTTGTATATATATATATATATATTTTTATAGGTATGTATGAATATGTGTAAGTGTGTTCAAGATTGAATGTGTAGGTGTACGTGCGGATATATGCGCGTTTGTCCCTTCAGAAGTGTCTGACACACCTTTCTTTTCCAGTTTAAAAATTAACTCGACAGCCAACAAGCAGCGTTGTGCATGCGTTTGTCGATGCGTTATTAGTTTGCACAGTTTTTCACTTTGATACTATTTATTTCATTCAGAACTTCATTGCAGCGTTTGGCTGGAAGTTTAAGTGAAAAATTATTTATTTCTTATGTGTTGGTGGATGATTGTGACGAAATTAATTTAAAAATTTTAGGTAAAAATAATCAATTTGAACAATACATGGCCCAGTCTTCATCAGACCTCTGCAACTCATAATTTCAAAATTTTAAAGTGACTGGTAAAAGCGAAGGATCAAACGCATTGTAATGTAATGTAATTAATTAGTACAGTTAGTCTTTTGGCACGTGAACACGGCGAACGTATGGCGACAAACTTTAAACACTTCTTAATGAGCCGCGTATGTGTTTGTGTGTCTTTTTTTAATTTGTACACGTACGTGTTTATGTGTATATGCACATTCAAAAAAAGAATTAGACGCATTTGCAAACATATCAATCTGTATATAAATATATATATGTATGTGGGGTATATTGTGTACATATATGTATATATGCGAATATATATATATATATATACATATATATATACATATATATTTATATGCATGTGTTTGAATGTATACAAACTAACAAATTATACATCTTGACCTATATATTGGGCGTTTTTTAAACGGGTGTACTGATTGTGTCATACAAAAACCAACCAGCAATTAAAGATAGTAAAACCAATTAAAACTAACTAGACATACAAGAATTAATGATAATAATAATAATAGGAATAAATTGCTTGCCAGTTACCAATTAAAAATGAAACTCGTACATAAGTAGTGTAATGTGTAATAAGTAGTGTAATGCGGCATTTCGTTTCGGAAAATACACGTGCATAAAAATTATTAAAATAAATTAATGAACAATTAAATATCAGATTCATGGCATGCGAAATTATTTAAGAAACATGAATTTTAGTAAAAGATATTAAGTAAACTATTTCTCACCTACATACCGATAGATAGTTTGATTGGTTTGAATTTTTTTAAGCCACGCCTTCCGCAGATGACAAACGCTCACATTCAACACTAAACCATTCATAAGATTTCATTAGGCCAGAAAAGGTATATAAGCCGCAGTTTTACTCGGTTTCAAACTGAACATTTTAATTCTTGCTGACGCGTTACTATCGACGGATCGTCTCTGACTTTGACAAAGGATTTCAAACTTTGGATAAAAGGGATATTTGAACTCGTTTTAAATTTTTAAAACGCGTTCCAAGATGTCTGCTGCAGGACACATGGTTGGTGGATTATTTTAAATTTACGATTTTATTTGTGTATTCTGTATTGTATTGTATGTAACATAATTAATATAATGATTTTTATCTCATTTGCAGCATCTCAATTCGGTTAAGGATGACTTTTTTCGGGTTTGTCAGCCTGGGAGTGCAGTGATGCAGGATCGTAAGATTTTTGTACCAGCCGATCTTGCGGACAAATCTTGTGAGGTAGTGTTTCTTACATTTTTTTTAAACAACAAAATATTGAATTTAATTGAAATGATCGATAATTTAAATTTTAGAAATTGAACGTTGTCATCAATCTTGGATCGAGTCCTTCCAGCAGCGAGTCGTGCTGGTGGCCTTATTCGTCGTCGGCTTCATCACCGCTGGATCAGGTTGTTGATGACAATGATTGTAGCTCATCTACCTCTCCAGCTCTAAACATTGATAGTAATGTTGTTGGGACCAGGTACAAAACTGAGTTGTGTAGATCATTTCAAGAACGGGGTGAATGCAAGTATGGAAACAAGTGTCAGTTTGCTCATGGACCAGATGAGTTGAAAACCCTTGACAGACATCCGAGGTACAAAACGGAGCTTTGCAGGAGATTTCACTCCACTGGCTTCTGCTCGTATGGTACAAGATGCCACTTCTTGCACGACCGAAATGAACAACAACTTGTGTACGGTCGCCTGGTAGTGGAGAAACATCAAAGACAACAGGCAGAACTGGCTATGGCAGCAAAGCTTCAACTCCAAGCCACGCTGAAAATGTTGATGAGTGATGAGAGAATGGTCAACCAATCGATTAAAAGCGACTCTTTGTTTCTTCCTGACAGTTTTGTTACTTACACGAGTTTTTGATCAATTTACATTTTTATTTTTTGTTAAGAATTTGATTAAAGAACATGTAATTTAAGCAGTTTCTTGTAAATAGTGTGCATATGAAACAATTATGATATTGTATTGTTTTATATATTTTTGTACTATTTTTTAAGATTACTTTTAAAAATCAAAAAACTATTTTTTCATCAACTTATTATTGATCTAGAGTATTTGTTTATATACGTATCTACAATTATGTACATGACCTATTTTTATCTTTATTATTCGATAAATAAAGTTATGAAATGTACTTGTGTCAATTTCTTCTAAACTAGAAATATAACAAGTGAATGATCGGACTATTACGTCGTAAAAATGAAACCGTTGAACGTTTTTAGCCTAGGCATATTTTATTACAATAAAATTACAACAGACAACGAGTTCTTTAAAACGATACTTTTAACAATATGCTTATGTATATATAAAAAAGAATTTTGCAAACGTGATGGCTCTAATGGATTCGCTAGTTAATGTTTGCAGTGTTAAACGAATGATGATGATTTTGTGAAACATGAAATGCTAATTATTATTTATTGATGGCAGTGCATTATAATTGTCTTAAAATAAAAAATAAATTGAAATAAATCTGTCGTAAGTGGTGAATACAGTTATTAAGGACTCAAAAAGGTTTTGAACTTCTTGTACTACGTATCATATAAGCGTTAAATTTCACTATGTATGTACAAACCGTGAATATGAACTTGTACAACTGTGTATGCATACTAAGATATTTCGTGAGTTGTTTCATAAATAAATTTTTTTCAAATCGTACATATATCTCGTATATATACATACATATTAAGTATATGTATATATACATTAAATTTGTATACGCTTTCTATGTAATCGCTAACAAGTTAAATATGATTTGCAAATGCATATGCTATAAAGATTATTAAATTGAATTATCACTTATCTAAAGATGAAGATACTCCACGAAGAATGTTCCTAATTTGTTACCATTGGCGGGGAATAACTTGAAAATTGCCGTGAAATCATTAAATTAACAAACTTTAACAGTATTCGTATTAAAACAGTTATTCCCTTCCTTCCTAAGCCATGAGTATTAAGCTTTTTGCCGATGTTGTTAACAAACTTGTACTAAATAACACAGTTTTGTACACTATGTTGGAAATACCTTGTACACTATTTTACTTAAAAGGCATATTACGCTTTAGTTAGATTTAAACTAGCTTTAATCCTCTCCTACTTAGTAACACGCACATCTCTTATTTAACGCTAGACTACTATTTTAATATTTGGAAAATTTCTATTTTCAACCGCTTTTCTTATTTCAAACCACTTTTTACCAATTCATTTAGTTTAAAACCATCCATTAAAAAATTAAATTATTCAATAAGCAGCTCGAAATGTATACTGCCGGCCTTATCGTTCTTGTGATGTTTGATATTGGAAGCCCAAATTCGGCACCATACCTGAATCAATGCTCCGTACTTGGGATCTTCAAACTTGACATAAACCATGGGAACTCTGTAATGATCCTGATTTCTGTAAGGATAGAAGGATAAGGGAAATCCTTTTCGAGGAAAATAAGTTACAGGACCCATGTTGTCCGTGTCGGCTTCGTTCTGCATTTTATTTGGCTTTGTTTTTATTGTATGTTAATTTTAAGTAATTTTATAAATTAAAAATTCTTTCAAATTGTATTTTTTTTAGTAAATTTAAATTTAACGAAAGAAAAACTCATCACCCACTTCTCCTTCGCAAGATACTCCGATGTAGTTTGGATCGTACCTGTCTCCTAATTTCTTCCTGGCTTCCTGTGCCAGTGTATTGTTCATGTCGTTCCATTCGCTATTGTTGAAACTGCGAGGCACCCAGCCAAAAACCTAATTATTGTGTAATGATTATTGCGGTATGTAAAAAAAATAAATTATGATGCTGAGGTATTGCAACGTAACTGCCATTAGTCTTTCAATCGAAAAACACTACATAACTATTATTTCCATAATTTGTAATTATATTTATTTCAGTATGTTGAAATCAGATAGAGTTAAGAATTGTTTGAAACTGCAACCCCTCACAATAAACTTTTGTTTTTTTTTAATTTATACATTTCTTTTTTTTTAATTTATACATTTCTTTTTCAATGTTGCAGTTTTAAAGTAGTAAATTTTTTAAAATTTATGTTACGTAAAATCATTTTATATTTTTTGATGGAAACCGAAAATTGCTGGGTAAGGAAGACCGTTTGAATTTTTAAATCAATCTTCAAACTTTCTCCGCAGCAAATTAAGGAAAATGTTAAACGACACGCGTTCATTAAAAATAGTGAGTAGTACTTTTACTAGATCCCAAATTGTTTTAAGAATACTGCTTGTTTATTGAAGCCTAAAACTAAATGATTTGAATTTTTTAAATAATTGGAAAATAATTAAAATTATTTTGTTATACTTTGTTGATTTTCAGCATGACACAAGGTTTGCCTTCATCAAACGAATAAGCTTTTTCTGTATTGCAATCCTCTCCAAACATGCTCCTGCCGACCCGACAGACCTGTTCCTCTCGGGCCATTTCAAATCATCCGTTTGTCTCGTTACATTCCACCACGTGTCCCCCGGTCTGATTGTAGTAACCTGAAATTATTCAGTCAGGTGCGTTAATATCAAGTGGTTTAAAAGCCTACAAGTATTTTACTTAGTGCTTTTAAAACACAAATAATTTTTTAATTCGTCGAAAATTCAGGTAAAATTTATGATAATTAAATAATTGTCACTTTGAAAGTGATAAACTATAATGTTATAGGTAACAACAGCAGTTTTCAAAAAATTGAAATGACTATGTGGTACCTTTTAGATATTTATCCATTGTTTCTTACTATTTTTTTTAATTGCTTGGGTTTCCCTTGTTGAACTTTATCAATGTTGACTCTATGTTAGGCATCGGTCGAAAGCCCATTCCTGCAATTTTTTGAGATGGCTGCTGTCATGTATCGTTAGATGATTGCTGTTTTGTTCTTAAGAATATTGTTCGGATGAAATGTTCAATTTTTAAAAATTATCATAAATTTAAACGATTTGATTTTCTATTGTAACTTATTTCACGAGAATAAAAAACTGGTGATCAAAACGAAGAGTGACATTTCATTGACAATCTGAAAGGAATGCCAATTCAAATTTTTTTTGGAAATGTTAGTTAACGAAAAACAACATTTAATAAATGTGTTAAGCTTATTCTTCAACTTAACTAATTCTTAAATAATTAAATTCTATGTTAATATTTGTTGAATACTTCTGATGTAAAAATGACATTATATGGAGTAACAGGAGCAAGTGCGTGTGTTAGTGACCGTTTCATTGAATTACATCAAAGACAGCTATTACGGTACGCCGAAACGTTAAACAAAATATCAAAACACGTCTAGTTAAACATGAACGTTTGTGATTCTTGTCTGTAGTCTATTAAATTGATTACAGACTTACATTTAGAATCAAATTTTGCATAATGAATATTTTAGGAAATTAATTTCTATCTGTAATATAACAAAAACTCAAATTTTTGTGCAAAAACATTGTTTTATGAATTCAATAAATTAATCAATTTACAATACTTACTTTGAAATAAAATACGTGATGACGTTGAAAATAAAATGAAAACAGGATTTTTTCATACAAATTTTTTAAATAGTCAACAAATAAAATGTAAACCACAGCCATCACTTTTGAGCTAAAACGGAGGTGTACAGTCCTTTCTTTGGCGCCGGCGTCAAACATCTCCTCTTAGTCAATTTCAGTTTTGGTATTTAAAATTCAAGTCAGCATATTTTGCGAGAAATAATAAAAATGGTTTGGTTGTTAAGGTTATTAAGAATAATTCATCCCAATTTTCCTACAAAGTTATAAATTAAAAAAAACAAACAAAACTATTCCGTGAGGACTTGCAGTTTCAAACCACTCATAGCTCTATCTTATTTCAACGTACTGAAATAAATCTAATTACAAATTATGGAAATAATAGTTGTGTAGTGTTTTTGATTGAAAGACTAATGGCAGTACAGTTACGTTCTAACGCTTATTTCTATTTATAAAATCGATCGTTTAATTTATTTATTTATTCCTTGTAATACAGTACAGCTTTGTCAAATGCGGAGCTGCTTACATGCTGTTTGATACTTTTCATATATGATCTGGCCACTAATATGATCAATAACGGATCACCTATAAAAAATTTACAGAAGTTATGTCAAAAAAATGTTCATGAAATCAGAAAACTAACCTGTTGATACATCAGTTAAAATCATTAAAATATTCTGAGCAGCACATATTTTAATTAATAAATATTGATATTAAAGTGAACTTTCCTCTCATTACATATTTTTATTAAATAAAAAAAAGTTATATGAAACATTTATACAACTAAATTAAACCGAACACTTTTTGTTCTACTTAAGTTTGTACACACATAAAGAAACCCAAATTTCTTTTCAGATAACGCGTCAAAATACGTCCCTGGAAAGCTTTATTTAATGTTTTGTGGAATAAACGAGTACATCTCTTTAGTGCACTGTAGCTAAGTTTCTGTTTGATCAAATTCAATTGATTCGCATTCGAGCCGACCCGTCAAGCTTAAATTTATTACACTTGGTAGAAATATGATGGCGATGATGACAAGGAGGATGATTTTCAAATCAGAATGCCCTGTTGAGATGAGTGATAACCATTATAGTATAAATGGTGATGCCAGAATGACGTTTCTATTAGAAACTGAATGATGATTGTAATGATGATTGAAACTCGTATGCGTTGAATTAAATATAAAATATAGAAAGTTGTTAGGCCTGCCATAAAAAAGCTAAATTTATATACAATGGCTTGGCAAAAATGGCTCATTCCCAAATGTGCTGTTTTTTTTCCAAAAATATTTATTGTGCTTACAGGAAATTTTTGTAGACTTTGTGAATGGACCAGCATAGTAAATTTTTGGATAATGTGTTTTTCATGTTTTTGTCTTTCGATTAAATTAAATTTAATTAATATATCGTGATGAATTTTACGTAATTTTTTTATTATTTATGAAAAAATTTTGTTATTAAATCCATTTTTACCATAATACTGCTAACTAATTGAAAAAATAATAGCAGAACAAAAGATAAGCAAAGACATTTGTGCACTGTACGTAGTTTGTGCGGAGAGAACATGCAAAAAGCAATGAATAAATTAGCGCACCGCTCCACTGCATATTGATCTGGCCTCCTCGCCAAGCTCCAACGATTGTTTGTACAGACAGAGATGTGTGTGTACAGCGCTGCATACATTTCAGGTGCACAACTCGTCGGGAAGATTGTAGCTGCGTATGTTCTGCTTCGTGGAAAGTTTTGCCGGCTTATATCCAACGGTAATGATGTTTGAGTCCATCTACTTGTAATTGAAGTTTTTTTTTTAAACTCAAATCGTTACAGTGTTATGTGACTTGCGAGGAAAAATAATATGCATTCCGGGAATTTTAATGTTTGCTCAAAGGATAAATCATCAAATGTTGGAAGTTGAGAAAGAAAAGTGTTTAAAATTAATGAGATGTGGTAAAGTAATGCTATAATGTTTTTGCATAACAAACTGTTTAAAGATGTAAGTTGCTGCAAAGGTGAAGTTTGTTGCAAGGTGGAGTTTGTCAAGATGGGAGTTTGTTGCAAGAGAAAGATTGCTGCAAGATGGATGTTGTTGCAAAATAAAAGTTGTTGCAACACAGAAATTGTTGGAAGATGGAGCTTGTTGCCTGATAAAAATTGTTGCAAGTTGGGGACCGTTGGAGATTATTGCAAAATTTGGTCGACGAGTTAGTTCATTCGGTATTAGTGCTATGTCTCGGGCTGTTATTACTCAATGGCCTGGTTCAAATACCGTCTGTTTGAAACTCAAAGACTCATACGCCATGTGTGTGTGTGTGTGTGTGTGTGTGTGTGTGTGTGTGTGTGTGTGGTGATGCGGTGTTAGCGTCAATTGGTGTAGATAGTACAGCTTTTGTGGTACGAAAGTTCAATTATAAGTATAAAACTTGACAGAGTTGTATAATGAAGAACAAAAAAAGATGGAAGTTGTTGTTGAAACACTAAAGTAGAAAATTAAATCGAAAGACAAACAAACATCGTAAGTAAAGTTATAAAAGATTAAATGAAAAATTAAATAAAAGAATGAAGTCATCGGTTTTGTGGTCAAGCGGTTCACATACAATACAATAGGACTCTTTTTTGCCAGCAACATCTTTTCGCCATGACTTGAAGCGGTTTTCAACAGCCAGCATAGCCAACCGGCTGAAACGCACATGCAAATAGTTATTTTAAAAACTAACATCTCATAGAGCTACTTTAATAATGCACGCTTGAATGAATGTATGCCAAAAACTTTCAGAAAGAACGAGCCTTCTCGTGCCACGCTAACACTCAAACGAGGCAACCCTACATTAGAAACCGCCGTAACGTTCAAGACAACGTGTGACAAACGATCATGAGGCATTTAGTGTGTTAAACAGAGGAGGCTCAAATCCAGTGGTAGAAATGAATTATGAACCTGGTGTATGTTCTTGCATAGCGTTGTTCACGTCATATTTTAGTTTGAAAGCAGTCATAAATATTCACATATGCACTAATGCATTTATAAATGCACCCACGAATGCATTAATGCATTTTTAAATGTCCATAGAATGTATGCACATCACACAACCCTAAATAAAAATGCGGATTCATTTGTTCATTGACGCAAAAAAAGAACAACTACAAGAAATATGTGGGCAGCTAAAAATTAACATGCACTTCAGACATGCAAAATCATACGTACGTACACACGCAAACACTTGCAGACAGACAGACAGAGAGATAGACAAGTAGTTTGGTCGGTAGGTAGGTCGGTTGGTTGGTTGATAGGTAGGCAGGTATGGAACAGATCAATAGAATCGATATATCGTGTTTATATAAAGGTCTCTGCGGAAAAAATAAATGGATAAATAATTTATGGTGTGCATGGGGATTTCGTTGGTTCTGCTTACAAACCAGTAACAATTCCAATCAAGAGAATACAAATTGTTTGGTGAAATTGCATCACTGCTGCAAATCATCACTAATTGTCATTTTAATCATATTCATAATCATAATCCTCATCGTCTTATCACTATTATTATTATTATTATTACTCCTAACATTATATTTATTATCAATATTGCATCAGTTCAGCACATTCGTTTATTTAAAATATTTTCAATCATACATTGGTTTGTAGTCCTACATTATATTTTTATCGTTTGAAATTTTGATATATTCATTCTCTTAATTAGACGAGGTATTTATTTAAGGGTTTATTTAAATTCTAGTTGATTTAAGTGAAATCAAATAACTGTTACACGAGCAGTTGTTTTATGACACCATTTGTTTATTTTCTTTTCTTTATAAGAATTAAACCCTTATATTTTTTTAAAAATTTTGACGAAAATTTCAGTTTTTTTAAATAAATTTAAAATTCGCACATTGGCAACTACTATGTCGTCCCAATATTTTCATCGTTAGAATGTCCTCAGTACACTCAGCCACCATTGATTGAATACACACGCTGGTCAACCATATTCTGATATTCACTCAAATATAAAATTGTTACATGGGTACACGTATATGCTGACAGACGTGTAATTAAATGTAAAAATAGACTAATAAGTAACAAATTGACCAAAATATTAAAATAATTTTTTAAGATATAAATTTTTAATAAAAAATTCCTAACCATCATCAACAAATCTACAACCAAAAATTTTCACTCAACCTTAAATATTAATTAGCCCTTCACTCAAAAACCCCATACGAAAAAAGGAAATTTACTGTCAATCAACCTTTACATAAATAAACAATCAGCTATCAATTAACATATTTCACTTACCATCAACTAAAAACAAAATAAAGCATTCAAAAGCTTACATATCATTATTTAACAACCAACAAGCAGTAGCCTATAATCAAAACGACCAATCACAAACTACTTATCAACTTATAACCGACCAATCATCAGCAAACCATTGAACTCTCAGCCAATCAGCATCAAGCAAAATCACGAAACCTGGGTTTGCCTTGAGAAGACTATACATGTTCTGTTGTGTTGGCTGTTTGAGGTCGATCGTCTGGAAGAACCCGACCAACATGACCGCGAAGAATGCCGCCAGACAGGAATAGAAAATCAAGTAAAAGATGCCTATCTTGGCTGTCAGGGTAGTTTTATTGATGATAAATAATAATACTAACAACAACAATAATAATAATAATTAAATAATTTTTAGGTTAAAAAATTAAAACAATTAAAAAATAACATAGACGAGCCAAGGAGGGCTAAAGCAAACAATTTGTTTTGCAATTTTGTACAAATCATTTATTTGTCTCCCAGTTAATCCTAACTTCTTCAAGAAAATTTGCAATGTATGGTGTTGGTTTTGATTTGAACAATGGAGAATGAACTATAAATGAAAAGTTCGAGGACAAAATATGTTTGTCCACTTTCATCAAACACCCAGGCCTACGCCACGTAAATACCAGGCTTCACATCTAATCAATAATAAAAATAGTTGCAGCAAAAATAGCAAAAGTAATATGATAATTACAATTCTATAAAAATGATAATAGAGTTAACTATGAGGATGATGAAACAGTGCTATTGTGTAAACTAATTTTCTCTATCTGTTGAAAATAAAGCCAGCCCAGTAGCGTCTGTTTGAATGTTACTAACTGCAATTTTTTAACAAAGTCGTATTTGCATCAGGTTTACTCGAACTTCTCGTTCGGCGTTTGAAATAACTGCAGCAAAATGTTTTGTTTCACAGTAAAAAAAATTTGCTTGATGATGTTTAATATGCGTTAGTAATTTTTCAATGCTATGGTTCAAATGTTTTATTCTCTATTTTTTCTTTATTACTGTCGGCATTGTTGTTGGGATGGCTAAAGAATTTTTTATTGGTTCACTCTCGATATTTTCCATTCATTTTTATTCCAATCATCTACACCAGTTTGCTTCAAACTTCCAACTTTTAACCTTAAAATATTTCCTTTTCTTCTTTTCGTTTCTTTTTCCAACCATTTTTCCTTTTTGTTTTCTAGTTGTTTTTCAATGTCTTCCTTCTTTTTCTCTTCATCAAGTTGTACATACATTGATGACACGAACTAACAAATACTTCTTTAACTTTATGCACATAAATGACAATGCGCAGATAAACTAAGAATTAACGGCAGGCCATGAAACAAGCAGACACCCAGGCAAACAAACAGACAGATAAACAGACAGATAAACAGACAGACAACCTACCCCAGCTGTCCCATGTTCTGCCGAGGAATTCTTTGCTCGACGAGTTCCAAATTGCATGTGATTTTTTTGGCATTCTTGGCTCCAATCCGCCATTTTGTTTTTCTGACTGAACGACACCATCACTGCATTGATTGGCGTCTGCTTCCGGTTTAGAATTTGTTTCCATGACGTTGAAGATGATGAAGATGATGATGATGACTCTAAGCACTGGCAAAGCAAGTTTTCGTTGCGGTAAAATTAAATTTTTAAGTCTAGATGGAAAGAAATGCTAGCGAGTACAATGCGATCAAGCTGACGCGATATCAATGTTATGAGTTCGTGAGTGGAGTGAAAGATTTTCTCAATCGTGTATGTTCTTCACAGATTGCGATGTCGATAATCACACAAATCGTCTTTGATCTCCACTAATGTTCAAACAAATTTATCACCAATTTTATTATCAACAATCAATAAATGGAGTTTCACAAAGGTAATTTCTTAATTTAAAAGTAATTTATAAATCTTTTACAAAAATCGCGAGAAAAATTTCAAGTATGTTGATGCTTGTTGTTGTCGGTGGTGTTGATGGTGCTGGAAGGATGACGTCGTATGAGGAAGTGGCAGGCAGAAGAACATGAAGAACATGATAAGAAATCGAAAAATGAAAATATTGAGAAGCTACCACCGATCCTTCAACTGGTGCAACTGCTACTTGCCTCCTTGTAACATTACTTCCATCGTGCCGGCTGCATACCTCGCCATCACCGTTGTTATATTGCATGCATGTACGCTCTTGTAAGCGTGCATACATCTATAGTAGCCCGTGTGTACGCATGCGTGTACGCGTGTGCAGAAAAATCTGCTTATTGACATGTTCTAAAATAAGTGGAGCGCGCATTATGTTTACGACTGTAGAAATGTCTTTTTAATGAAATTAATTACATTGAAATGAGTATAGGAGAGAGGAGGTCTGGGAATATTTAAATAATTAAATTTAAGTAGGGCTGTGCGAGTTGGATGGTGTGCGAGTTTTGTACGAATGCTTGCTTAACGAGATGCGTGCACAATTTGTACGCCGGTGGAAAGGTCTTTCATATCCTCCTCTGTCTGAAAGTTGATCAATATTCTTTCCTACTTTCAATGTGTTCTTCTATTGATTGCTATAAATAACAAAATAATTTTTTTCTTGAAAGTGAATAACATTGTGACTTGAAGACAGCGAGACGTTGAAAAATGTGCACAAGAACATTCTTAAGTTGGCAAGTCACATGAAAGAATTTGACGTCAGTCAGCTTACAACATCATAAAGATAATAATTAAAACATCAACATTTGCTCGCAATTTTATCTCGTTAATATTTTTATATTTCAGGAGTAAATGAAATATTTTTTTATATCATTACGAAATATCTGAACTTTTACAACAACTAACAAATAGCACGACACATCAGTGATTAGGAAATAAACTTAACCACCCGCTTAAAACAATGTCAAACATCAACACCAAATAACGCTGTTTTATAATAACATGTAAAACAATAAACAACAACAGCAATTACAACAACAATAAAACCCTATTTGATAAGTAGAGCCCATAATACAACAATATAAACTACACCAGCAACGATAGAAAACGGCAAATGCATACATTTTAAAATTATCAACATAAAAGACATCAACAACAGCATCGACAATAACTACATCAACAACACCAGCAACAACAACAACTATCCAGCCAGCAACCAATAGCAACAGACAAGCGCTGGCTCAATACTTTCCAAGTGTACACTGATTTTGATGTTTTTGGACCTCTTTGTAGACATGTCCTGCAATGTAAATGTTCTGCGTGTGTTCGAATGTATCTATCTGCTTGCCTTGTTTATATGTGTGTGTGTGTGTGTGTGTGTGTGTGTGTGTGTGTGTGTGTGTGTGTGCGTATCTACATGTTGTTTCTATGTGTTTTGTGTATGAAATATCGTGTTTTATGTTCACTCCCTTCTACATGTTTTACGTACATACGTGTTTTATGTTCACTCCCTTTTATTATGGACTTTATTTTGTGCATAGTGTGAGTTGAATGTACTGGAAATATGGTGTGGTGTGGTGTGACGTGGACGAATGTTTGAATTGAGGAGGTGGTCAGTTCTGGTTGGTTGAATGTTTTTGTGCGTGTGCGTGGTTGGTGACATAATTGATGTTAAGTGCATCTCGGCACATCATGACATCACGTGATTACATCATGTCATTACATCACGTGACCACATCAGATGGCACGCCACATCCCATCACATCACATCACATAGATACAGGTTTCCAGGTTATACACTTGCGTGCACTTTTATGCCCTTCTACATGCTTTACGTACATACGCCTTCACGTGTTTATTCTCACGTTTCTTCATTTTTTTCGTATACCTATTTATTACCTACATTAATTTTATTTCTAAATTTCAAGTTTCATTATCATTTTTTAAATTTTTGATAATCAAAAAAATATTTTGGTAGGATTATCTGGTAGATAATTTTAGGCAAATTAATTTAATGAGTTAATAAATAAAAAAAAATGAAAAATTGAACTGAAGATGTCAGGCTAACATCTAGAAACAACAATCTTATATTTTCTTGAAAGATGCAGCAGGTGAAGAAGGTGGGAGTAATCAGCACGGGAAAATCTCAAGTTCTGATATTTCTGCTTGCACCGCTACTGAAGTCGTCTTGAAAAAACTTTCGGTGGGGCCAGCTCTGATTTTTCAAAAAAAAATTGACAAGCTTTTACTTTTTGCATATTCCACATTTTTTAATTTTTATCAAAACCTATCTTTGCTTCGCAGATTCGCCAGAATACCGTTTTTGCTTTGGGGCTGCAATAATTTAAAAAATTTAAACCAAAAGTCATAAAATTTACATAGAAATTTTGTTAAATTTAACTTTAACCCTTAAACAATTTCTACTTTGGGGAAGGCTTAAGTCTCAAAGTTTCCTTTGTCACCCATCCCACCACGCATTATTTAACTTTACGTAAAATCCAAGAGAACACAATTATTTGAATTTAACTATTTTTAGAAAACAAAGCGAATTATTGAAAATGGTGAACAGCATTATTTGTCGTCAAAAGCTTTTATGAAGTACACGAATAACGGTGAATGAAAATATATCCACGTTTTTAAATCTTGTTTTGAAAAACTTTGTTTTGTTATATTACGTTTAGAAGTTGAACGCCACAGCGGAAACATTATATGCTTCCATTTCCTATTAAAGGACTTTCCATCATCATCATAGTTTCCTGCTGCTGTTGCAGTTGCTGCTGCTGCTACATGTTCTGGCCTCTCACTTCTTTGCTAATAATCAACTTGCAATAACTTATAATAACTAATAATAATTTATAATAACTTACAATAATAATATTTTTGCACTTTTGGTGGTTCTAAAAGATGGCTTGGCAATCATTGAACTTTCAACTTTATTAGCGTTCAGTTATTTATTTTTAAATAAATCTAATTTTTGTAACTTAAATAAATGTTACTAAATTTAACAAAATTGAACACAATACTTCCATTATTGTTTTTATTACCGAGAAACCTGACAATCACACAATTAAAGAGATAAGGCTAACTCATCGTACATCTCAATCATCATTTGCATCACTATTACTAAGTCAAATTTACTGTAAAAATATTTATGAAGAAAATATTATTTAATGTAGTTATTATTATTTTAAATTAAGTAGATCAAACTGCACGTCGCGAATGACGAGCAGCGTTTTTTCTTGGTAAAAAATCGTTTTTTTTGGTAAAAAATTTTCATTTCTCAACGTAATCATTATGCCTGGAAGGATAACATTGCTGTCTTGTGTTCTTCTTAGTCAGACTTAGTCATCATTATCTGCATTTTAA
>NW_008705254.1:2460401-2549694 GCF_000326865.2 Helobdella robusta
TCACCATCATTGTTGATCACCAGCAATATTCTCGTCTTCATGGTCATCATCTTGGCCATCACATTATCATCATCATCATCATCATCACAAATTCATCGTCGTCATCATCACATTATCATTGTCATCATCATCACATTATCATCGTCATCATCATCACAACTTCATCGTCATCATCATCATCACAACTTCATCGTCATCATCACATCATCATCCTCATCATCATCATCATCATCACCATTATTACAAATTTAACCTATCGCCGTCATCATCATCATCATCATTACAATCTTCGTCGTCATCACATCAGCGTCAGTCCTTTATTGAACTTTCACATTCTCAGACTGCACACATGAACAACAACACTCTTATGACGATCAATACCATCCCTCGACGTTCTTACATACATGCATACATACATACATACATACATACATACATACATACATACATTCATACATACATACATACATACATGCATACATACATACATACATACATACATACATACATACATACATACATACATACATACATACATACATACATACATACATACATACATACATACATACATACATGTATGTATGTATGTATGTACAATGTATGTACGATGTATGTACGATTATCAAATAAAGTTTTTTGACCAAAAGCTCTCTGAGCTTAAATTCGCCCTGGGTCGTGTTTCCTGTCTTTCGGCCCATGATGCCTTGACTATTATCCGCAATGCCCTCAGTTTGCCCAAATTGATGTACTTCCTGCGTACATCCAAACACATTGACCCTTCTAAATTGGGCGAATTTGACGGAGCCCTTCGCACCGCCCTGTCGTCGATTTGCAATGTTCAAGTGACCGACAGTGGTTGGTCCCAGGCTCAGCTGCCGGTGCGATTTGGTGGGCTGGGGTTGCTTACCGTGGTTCAGCTGGCTCCCGTTGTTTATAATTCTTCACGATATTCTTCCCCCAGTGTCCGCCCCGGGGGACCGTACGCACGTCCAAATTTTTAACGAAGAATATAAAAAAATCTTTCAAAATTTGTTGTCTTCATGCGGCGACGACTTTTCCACCGCTCGTTTGCTGGCCACGTCCAGCGTTGCCAGCTGTGGGTGGTTGAGATCGTGGCCCTACACCTCTGTGGGCACCAGGCTTGACGACAAGTCTGTAAGATTTGCCATTGGCTTCAGACTTGGCCTGGTCATTCAGAATAAATACACGTGCCGATGTGGCGCAGGGGCGGACGAGTTTGGGCACCACGGTTTGGTTTGTCGCTTGGGTGGGGGCCGTCAACTACGTCACTCAGCGCTAAACGAATACATTTGTCGGCTCTTCTCCAAGGCTTCAATCCAGGTTCTCAAGTAACCATCTGGCATTTCTGCGCATGATGGTAGGCGCCCGGACGGATGCACACTAATACCTTGGAGAGCCGGCAGATGTTTGGCGTAGTGGATGTTACGGTCCCTGGCACCCTTGCCGAACGATACGTAAACCTGACAAGTAAAGAATGCGGTTTGGCCGCGGCCAGGGCAGCGGACGAGAAAATGAAAAAATATGGGAACGCCCTCCCCTCGATGGAATTCTTGCCAATATGTATCGAGGTTCTCGGCCCGATGGACCCCAACACCCTTAAATTTCTTAAGCCAATATGTAAAATGATCAGCGTCAGATCAGGCGACAGCAGGGAACTGTTTTTCGCAACTAACCACATTTCGTGCTTGTTGCAGCGGTTCCTGCGTGTCTGTGTGCTTGAAAATATCCAACTGAATGCCGACATATGCAATTAACGACAAATCAAAGTGTTAATCCATTTGTTACTTGATGTTTGACGGTTCAGTGTCACTCATCATGTTTTGGTTTTAACATACATACATACACACGCGCGCACACACACATACACACGCACATACAGACATACAGACGCACACATACACATACATACGGACATACATATTTTGCATGCATTCATACATCCACTTATACAGACATTCATTCATACATACATAGGCACACTCATACATATTAAATAATAATATGTGTACCCAACACACGTCCATGTAAATATATATCTTCTAGCATCCACAACATAAATTGATAGATTGATGCCTATGAATGCATGTGATTAATATATCATAATACACACACACATACACATATATAAATATATATAATTTATATATAATATATATAAATTATATAAATTATATAAATTTTCAGTTATTAAAGTCAACAGATTTTTCAGTTCTTATGAATTCATGATTATTATAATAATTATATAATAATCATAATTATTATAATTTCACGGAAAACTTTTGCTAGTCAGCTACTTAAAATAGAATGCAGGTTACGAGTGGCCCGCTAGAGCTAAAAATTGAACTGACTATACTCAAACGCCTCACTGATCAACAGCAACACTCAGTGCTTTTACTCTACTGCCGTACAAGCAAGAAGAATTTAATAGAGTGAGCGCTGAAATTGGCACAGAGCAATTTTCGAAAACTTATTCCTAATAGGCTTCTTTATGTTCGACACTCAACATAAGATTGTCTGGAGAAACCACGACTCATTTTCATATAACAAAAATCTTTATATATGTTGTTGTATAATTTAATTCAAGACTCAAAGTTCGAAAATTTTGATTTTCTTCATATTTGAACCCGGACACTGCATGTGCAATGCAGTGTATGCAGTGTCCGGGTTCAACAACAAATTAACATTACAATATCTGAACCGCTTCAGATCTGAAAATTGAAGATCTGAATAATTCTTAAAAGTACTTTTTTCGTTTCTTTCATTGATCCTGTTTCATGTTTTAATAACAGATCGTTTAGGCCGGATATGCAGTCGTTGGTTGTGTGAAATTTTAAGTTTGATGATTGCCAGTATTTTTGTACATAGCTTTTGAATGAAATTAGGCTAACTTTGTTTAAAAAATTTCAGTCATTTATGTAGAATAAATGTTAGAAAATGAATATGGATGGGTAAAAACTTATTAAAAAGTTCTTTCTTTGGTTTCTTTTAAATTAACTTTTAATATTGTTTTCATGGTGATAATTGAACTAGGCCTCATTACATTCACTACTAATTAATCTATCGTCACTCGCAAATTATGAATTGATGTTGATGATTTAATTAAGTTCTACAATGTCCAAACAACAACTGCAACAACAACTTCAGCGAACAGTTGACAACTTCAATCTTTTTGATGAAAATAACACAAAACGAGTTTTGTTGGATTGTCTGGGCAGAGTTTCAGACGTTTTTGCTGTTTCTGTTTCCAATCAAAACGAAACCGGTGTTCTAGGAGCAAGCTCGTCATGCACATCCACTGTTGAGCATTCCGACTTGCAGTGCGTCGTCAGTATGACTTCCTCATTGCTGTCCCTGCATTTTCATCATTGTCACAATTCAAGTAAGCGCTCATCCAGTTCGAGCTCATCATATGTACATGTCTCCTCTTCTTTATATCAAGAAAGAGTAACCAAACAAGATGATGCTGTTTGTGTTCAGTTAAAAAGGTTCTGCTTAGAATTATCTAACCAGATGCATATTTTGAACAATTACAACAAAATGGAATGCAACCAGTTGGTTAATTTGTTTGTTACTTGTTTTAAACATCTGACTCAGGAAATTAAGCTGCAAATTGTTGCAAACCTGTTAGCAAATAGCAACACATCTCAGAAAATTGATTTGATTGTCAAATTATTTAGAGACATTTTCAAGCCAGTTGATCTGAAATTTACTGAAAATGAAAAGAATTTGATATTGAATTTGTTTAACAAAATTTTTAAATCTTGGAAAGAGTCAGATATATCTATTATATTGATGGATTTCATTCCTACATATTTATCTAAGACTAAATCAACAGATAATGACATGTCTTCACTAGATGATGTTTGGTCTTTAATATTCAGTTTTACAAATACTGACGATCAGCATAATCACGACAGTTCTACAGATTATTGTAGATATCTGTTCCTACTTTGTTCTTTAACTCAAACATTCTTCTCTGAGCAGTTTGCAAAATACTTTGTTGAAAAGTATTTAGCATCTGATCTACCAGAATTTTGGTGCACTTATATCAAAGGTTTCACTCATGGAAATTCTCTGGTGAGGAAGAGGACCATGTACTTCTTCAAGCAGATGCTGTCTGCTGTTAAAAAGTTTGCCTTGCAGATGTGGTTTTCCAACTCTATATATCTTCATTTCCACGTTGAAAATGATTCTATGGAAAAGTTCTGGTTTCACTTTACTTTTATCATGGAGAGCTTGGAAGAAACTCAGGTGAATTTAATTTGTGGTCTTTAATTATTTAAACATGAAATTGCAATCATGTCTGCATGCTGCTAATTTATATAAATGCACTGGAAAGATCTAGAAATTTTTTGTCTGAGCTTGTTGTTTTATAAAAGAAGTTGAATGTTTATATGTATTTTGCAACTATTAAAATTTTTTCTTTATATCAGCTGCATCATTGATTTTTAATATCCTATCAATTTGTTTTATAGTTCCACATCATAGAGCCGTCTCTTGAAAAGTTGGACTCACTCATTCTACATGAGCATGTTTGCAAAAGTTTGTTTTATTTTTTTCCTTCATTTTTACATGTCGTCAATTTTAAGTTCACTCAAAGTTCCATAAAATATCACTAACTTTTGATTTTAAGAAAGCTCTGATTTGAAAAAAAACTCGATTAATTGTTAAATTTGATAAAAAAATGATGCCACAAATGTTGAAGAAGGGTTGGACTGGCTGTTGGTGTTGATCCACCGAATGTTGTTGCATGATTGTGTGTTTCTGAGAAGGCGAGCTGCCACAACATTCTTACAGATGAAGTTTCTGCCGTCATCATCATCATCTGATGTTCATCATCATCATCATGTTCCTGAAATATATCTTCAAGTATGTTTGTTTGCGTGTGCTTATGTATGTTTGTGTGTGGTCTGTGGTGGAGTAATTGCTGTGCGTGTTTGTTTGCTTGTTTGTTTGTTTGTGTGCTTGTTTGTGTATATGTGAGTGTGCGTGCGCGTACACGTATACATGTTGGTGTGTATGTGTGTGTGTTTGTTACCTGCCTTGTTTATTTTATTATTTTATTTGCATCTGCACATGTTTTGATGCATGGAAGTGTTAAGTACTTGCAGTTTACAGAATGTTTGTTTATTTCTCTAAACTGTGTGTATGTCTTACAAACAATAGCTGTGTTTGTATGCTTCATGATCTGTGCAATGACGAACCAATGTTTGATTGTACATAAAGTAACCAACGTGACTGTGAACTTATTCAGTTGTGTGTATAAATTTCTAGGGAATGTACTTTTATTTTCTTAGTCTCAATATTTATTTTGTATGTAATTTTTTTGAGAGTATTTTTATTTTTAATGTAAAAACTGTTTATTAAATGATTAATTAATTAATTGAATAATTAATTAATTAATTAATTCATTCATTCATTCATTCATTCATTCATTCATTCATCTGTTGAATGGTTGAAAGTTTTTCACAGAAGTCTTGATGGATCATCCCATGCAGTTAACATTGTTCTACAGGTTGGTTTCCTTAACATTTTACACTCCCTGTATCATGCCTGTCTGTTGTTCCTACTCTGCTCTTCATTTACATGTTTTTAACATTATTCTGTCTTTTGTAAATCTATTAATTGAATAAATGTTTTAAAATTTTCTCTATGTTTATCTAAATGATTATGGCTATTCTAGAAATGATGATGGATAAATTGAAAAGTGCAGGCATTAAAACGAATTTCGAGGTTTTTGGATTTCTATTCAGATCTCCAGAGGAAGAATCTTCATTAAAAGTGGCCTCTCGTGATGATGTGGCTTCTGCGCTGGCTTCATTTTTCAGCAACATTTCCTTGGACAAGCCAGCTATGGGCAAGTTTGTTTTATAAGATGGAATTTATATTTCATTGTTGTTTTAAATGGAGTTAGTTATATTTAGTCATAATTTTTTAACTTTTCGTAAATAAAGTTCTGCTGGTTTATTGACTTCAGATTGTTCAACTGTTCAACCAACAAATCAATCAGTCAACTAATCAATCACCCAGAAATGTTCATAGCAAGAATGTTGGCTGCGGTCAGCGTTCGAACCTGGGCAGGACCTGTCCTGTGCCACTTCTTCAGCTGCCTTCTCAACATTCAACTGCCACATTTTCTCAACTTCAGTATTATTCCACTTGTAAGGTGCTCATTGTGGCTGTTGTTTCTTTTTGTGTTAAAAATGTTGTTAATGGGGTTGTTGTTGGTTATTATCGTTTGGTACATTTTCACTTACGAATTTGTCGTGAATGGCAATTTTAATGACGCAGGACTTTGATGAATGCGACTGTGATGTCGTTCCAGAGTGAAGTGAGGTACGTAGCGAGATACTACATTCTGCTCTTCATCACTAAATATCTTGATACGGTTGGTACCTTTCTATTTTATCAATTTCATTCTTATTTTGAAGCGTTTAAAAGAAACATTATAGGTTATATTCAAAACATTTTCCATTGAAAATATTGTTTTTTGAAAATGAATGCTTACTAGTAGTATCCTCTTTAATAACCAACCATCAGTCGGAATTAACAATTGGTGACGTCAGAACATTACTGTCTTGCGTACCCTTCGGCGGCGACCACTTCCTTCACGTTCAATCGCCAGAGTGGTTACTCCTCGTTCACTGGCTCACCGACAATATTCACAGCTTCATCGTTTGCAGTGAAACTGAGGACAGTAGTGGTAGCATCAGCAACAACAGTCTTATCAGTATCAGCAGCAACAACAATGTCAGGAACAATAACATTAACGACAGTATCTTCCACAATGTCATCTGCAACAGCAACATTGGCTTCAGCATCAGTGATAGCAGTTGCAGCAGCTTCTCTAAAAGCATCTGTAAGACCAGAAGCAAGAGTGAAGACCTCCAATATAGTTCTTCAATTCTCACTGATCCATATTCCACACTGACACATTCCTGCCTCTCCACGTTTGTCACTTGGCTGGCTGATGATCAGGTTGTTTCAGGTTGGGTTATAACTTCTCTCTTTCGTCAATTTTTTCTTCATCATTTTGTATCATCGTCGTCATCATCGTCATAATCATCACATCGTCATCTTCATTTTCATTATCATCACATTGTCTTCATCATTGTCATTTCTACTTTCTATATAATAATATTAACTAATGATATTATCCTTAGCATTATTTATTCGATACTTTTTGAACGTACATAATTTAGTTGTGTTTGGTATATTTCCATCATTTCGATAGAACATGGTTTTGTATTTAAGTGTGGTTTTTTTTTGTTTCATAACATTCCGAACTCATTAGTTAAAAATTTTGATTTTTTTTTTTCAAAATAAATTTAATCATTTAATTTTCGTTAATTTATTAATATTTACAGATCAACTGGACAAATGCTCTGAATATCATCTTGTAGGACATCTGATTTCATTGGTGCTTGCTGTTAACAAAGATTTAACTGTTGGTCAGTTTAAATTAAAATTAAACTGTACATCAAAAAATTTGCTTACTGCTGATATTTTTGTCACGGATTATAGTTTAGGTGTACTGATTATTGGTTATAAATTCTAAATAAAAGTTTATTTGAATCTTTTAGAGATTTTTCAGTAAGAGATTTTGGTCCCAATACCTGCACAATGTTCATTTTTTGATAATTGATCTCAGGAGTTATATTTAAAATTTGTTATCAGTCACTCTTATGTAACCAACTCGAACCGCGTGATACGACCATTCAAACTTTTAAAAATTTATTTCTAGATATCTTCACCAATCCTCTATCGGACACACTGAAAAAACTTGCCACACATTCTTACTTATGTGAGGTCAAAGTTCAAAGGGCCTTTGCCATGACCCTAAACTTGATGGAACTGTCCAGCAAGTTGACCTCAAACGTCAAAGGTTATTAATGCATCAACTGTAAACATTGATGGTCCTATTATAGTCTATTTTAAATTTGACTCTTATCATTCATTATGAAAATTTTTAACATCACTTTCCATAAATTGTTTTTTGTTTCTATGTAATTACCATTGCAGCTCAAGAAATCAGTTTAAAATTGCGGAATGTTTTAATGGAGAACAAGGAGCAAATAATGGCATTCGTATACAGAGTGCTGACAGGGAGAGAGGCGGTTTTAAATAAAAGTTTATACATCAAAATGTTGATTTGCTTGCAGTCCTCTCAACTTTCAAACACTTTTGTCTGTTGTGATGAAGGTCAACTTCGTAATTCGGCGTTCTATCAGATGATTGATTGGTCCATTAAAACACTGACATCACTTCAGGTGTGTGTGTGCGTGCGTGTATGTGTGTGTGCGTGTGTGTGTTAGTTATGTTTAGAATTTGAAATATATTTGAAGTTATTTAAACTTTTATGTTATTGAAAATTATTTTATATTTTTTTAAATATTGTGTAGTTCTGAATGAATTGATGTTGAGATGCATGATATGTGTTGATCCAAATTTATGTTTTATAGGGCAGCAAGTTGTCTCCATCGCATTTGATAGCGTGGGATCTATTAGCTATGGCCTTAGGAACAGATAAGTTGAACATGAAGCTTGTTGCCAATTGTGATAATGATCTACTGTACAGGTGTTATGTCTCACCTGTATTGAAGTTTGTTGACGAGCAGTGCAAGTTCGTGCTGCATGACATCTCGGCTGATCTTCCTGCAGGATGTTCGAGGTTGGCTGCTTGCTTCATTTGCTTCATCTCCATTCTCGTTAAGGAAGAAATTATCGAATATAGTTTCATCGAAATGTACAGCATTGATATTTGTAACGGGAAGAAAGCAAATGATGTTTTTATAATAGTAATTCATAGATTTATAATACTTTTCATTTAACAGCAATGATTTGAGAGATGGCCTAATGATGAACCAGCTAAAAGTTGTTTCTTGGAGGTTGAGGTGTCTTTCAGCATGCTCAACATCAGTGCACATTTCAACAATTCCCTCAACAAAAGCAGCAACACAAACTTTTATAAATCAGTTAACTTCAACATCAGAAACTTCAGCAAATTCACCGTTGAAGATCGACAGCTTGAGAAACAGTTTGCAACAAAACGACCTTACTTACTTACCAAGCTCTGTCCTGGACAAGCTTTTCAACTTTGTTCAGTGCTCTTTGGATTGCTGCTCCATTGAGGTTTTCAGTTCTTGCATGGAGGCTCTTGAACTTTTGAGTCGTCAGGTTGTTCTATCAAATTTGTGGTTTCAAGTTTTGGGATATAAAAAAAGTTTTTAAGTTGGTTAGAAGTAATTATTTTTTTTAAGATCATTTAATAGAAGTTAATCAATCATTTTTATACACAAATTTATTTATTCATTCAGATAGCAGCGAAGACATTGTGTGGATTATTGAAATTAGCTTGGTGTCGTTTGGTTGAGTCTTCCAAAAAAAAAAATTGGTTCCAAAATTATGAGCTGTTCATCAAATCTCTATTCAACATTCATTACTTCCAACATCAATCTAATTTCACAAACCACCAACATCATCAACAACATCATCATGGAAGTGATATTAATGATGATGCAGATGCTGATGATGATAATGAAGAGACGAGTGTCGATATGGCAATTGTTGAGGTTAACAGAAAGTGTCTGTGTTGTTGTTGTTGGTGTTGTCGTCTGGTTGGCTCATTGATGCTAGCCAACTTATGGCTGATACAAATTTGATGTGTATGTTTTCGGTATACACATAGGAATATATCAGTATTAATGAATGAATAGAAGATATATGATGATTAACTCACATTAATTTGTTGATTGATTGATTGATTGATATACATAGGAGATGTATGTATGATAATTCACATATGAATGATTGGATACAATGATGATTGATACAAATGAAATATACAAAGCCTGATGATATTAATGATATATTTGTTTATTAATACGTGAATAAAAGTTTGAAGGTTAAAAAATGGTTATATATCAATTGTTATAATTAAACTATATAAAATAAATGATAAAAAAAATCAACATTCGTTTCATAGATATAAGATACATAGTTATTATTATTAAATTTTACGATTAACATATCTGAACGTCCTACCTCGGGAAACTGTGTCTCTGGACGCTAAACGAAGATTGATTGATATCTGATGATCAATGTAAAATTAAAGTGATAACAATCTTGATACCTATCAGATATACGAAGGTATCCTCGAGATGAGTACTGCACGACCTCTTATGTTAAACGTCGTTGCCGTGGCGATGAACAACCAGATTGATAGGAATGCCAATTATGTACTGCACCTCACGTGCCTTGTTAAGTGTATTGCACGTTCCATAGTCTTTGGTAACTTGAGCAATAAAGCAGATAGGTCGGTTATGGTTGTTCTCTTTGATAAGGTGGTAGTTTATAGGGTGTGTGCGTGTTTGTATGTGTGTTTGTGTGTGTGTGTGTGTGAGAGAGAGAGAGAGAGAGAGAGAGAGAGTAATGTTTGGTTGTAATCATTCGTGTTTTTTTTTTATGTTTGCTTGTCTATAACGCTTGTATAAGAACATCTTCGTTGTTGTATTCAAATTTGTCATGGAATTCCGTCATAATGATGAATAGGGAGAAATAAAATAATTTCATGGAAATTTTACAAATTCTCAATTTTTGCGTTTAATTTCAATTTATTATTTTCTAGTAAATAAGTAAAGCAATTCATTATAAAGGTTTTATGACAGTATGATGCAGAAGTTCTATGATCTTTATCAACAACCAAAAAAGTAAAAAAAATGTTTAATTTTAAACTTGAAGTTTTTGCATTATGTATAATTTTTAATGTAATATTTTGAAAAAATCTTGTAATAAAAAAGGCAGTATGTTCCGACCAATAGTATGACGCGCTTGAATTTTTTGAAATTTCTCACCTTGCTCGATCCAATGAGAAGTGACCATCAACATTTTTCTTCGCTTCTAATGGACCAGCTTGTAGCCAATTACAAAGCGGCTCTTTCAAAAAAAAACAGATGTTTTGGGAATTCCCAGTTGCATAGACAGAAACAGAGATTAGTGTCTGCCATGTTTCTCATGGAAAGGTTTATACATGTAAGATTTTCATGTTGCTTAATATTTCATTTTCAATTTTTAGTTATTTTGATATTCAGAGTTTAATATATATTTCACAGAACATTTTATTTGTATACTTTAAATCATGTGGTTGTATGGACCCCCCTAAACATATCTCTCGTAGGGCTTACAGAGAATTATAATGCATTGCATTACTCTTATTTTTCATAACAAACAAACAAACAAACAATAAAACAAACAAACGATTGAATTAGCAATGCCAGGTTATAATATTTAACAAGTTAACCACAACATTAACATTACAGCAGCAAAAACATTAACACTAAGGCAGCAGCAACCACATTAACATTACAGCAACAACAACGTTAACGTTACAGCAACTACAACGTTAACATTACGATGACACTTACGAATCTGTAGCAACACAGTACAGCAACAAGAGAAATTGGAATTACATAGGATGTATGATAGCACTAACACCAGCCTAACAACTTACCACCACTAACAAACAAACAAACAACCAGGCAAACAAACAAACAACCAGGCAAACAAACAAACAAACAACCAGGCAAACAATAGAGACATCATGCCAATGTTTTTGGAAGCCTTGCAACTTGAGAACCAACCATCCGTTAGGTTTCTGATTTGTTGGATCATTATCAGGATGATATGCCCATTAGGTGCTGGTGATGATGATGCCAATTATGATGATGATGATTTTAATGATGAACATCATGGCGGAGGCTGCAATCATGCTAATGTTTGTAATGTGGGAAGGCCAGAACATTTGAAAGGTGAACATTTGAAAGATGAACATTCGAAAGGTGAACATTCGAAAGGTGAACCTTTGAAGAGAAGTTATTTGTACAGAAGGATTCTTCAGCAACTTGACATGGTTGGTTCAGTTTTATGATTGTTAGTGTGGTGGTACTGGCTGGTTGTTGCTGGGTGTGTTTATTTGTTTGTATTTGATGTTGATGGTGAAGTGAGTAGTTATCAAACAGTTCGAATATGAATCTTGATTAACTGGATGCTTCAGGCTAAACTTTGGATAGAGATGTTTCATTTGAAGTCATGTTGGGAACCGGTAATCAGTTAATTGACTGATTTCAAATGTTTTTGTTTGGTTGTATGTTTTTTTTGCATAAGTTGTTGTTGAATCGTGATGGAAATGCGACTGTTATTGTTTTGGTTGTTTTGTGGTTCTAGTTTTGCAGACTAGTTTGTTGATGATGCCATTGACTATAAAAGGCTGGTATTTTCAAATATTCGTGTTTAGATGAGCAATGGTTCAGTAGAATTGAAGAGCAGACCGTCGTATGCAATTTCATTGTTCTTCATCATCAGCCACGTTCTCAACAGATCATTCCAGAACCTATCAAACCAATCTTCAAATGTTCATACTTTAAAAGTTTGTTCGTAAATCGTTATCTACATCGGTAATGTTTATTTAAATTAAATGATGACAGGCTTTGCCTTGTATGTGCATAATGTCTTGCTTGTTGTAACAGATTCGGCGTCTGTCAGATTTTGGTTTTGAAAATGAAAGATTCTTAAAGTCAATGTCAAATGAAATTGCTAAATGGTTATTATTTACATAAAATCCCCAAAGGACCCGTGGACATCTAAGACTCTGGACTCGTTGCTGAACTGGTGTAGCACGGCCCACAGTCAGACGCGCATATCAATGCAGGCCTCACTTCTGCACCTCACTGACAACGTTGAACGAATCATCTCGTGCAACCATCTCACACAGTTCATCACCATTGATCTTCTCTCTTCTCTCAAACATATTCTGAACTTCTCGGACCACCTGAATAGGAATAAGTTAGCTCTGAATGATTATTCTTGTTACACTTTTCGTTGGCTTATGTTGACAACTATGGTGATAATGTTTTTGTTGTTGTTGGTAGTTTAGTTGTTATGATAATTCTTTGTTGAATATATATGTTGTCAATAATTTGCTCTACTACGTGAATGTAGAGTCCAATACAGACTGAGCCACAGCCTGCAGCAGAGTTATCATTACTCTTTGGACCCCTGGCTCGATTGCTCTCTTGAAGTTTTTTTTTTCTTTTTTGTTCTTGTCATTTTTCATGTTCTTGTTATTCACGCCGTTATTTTGGGTTAATCCTTTTTGTGTTATATTTTTTGAAGTGTGCTTATTAGCAAATGTCTTTCTACAGATAATGTTTCATGTCCAATGTTTGTTGCACTCACACACATGCACACAGGCCATTTATCACTACATACCTCTGCTGGCCAACATGTGTCACGATGAATCCATCAGCCCATCCCTACTTACGTCACATTTGACATCAACTCACATCAATTTTCCGTTATCAGTACCGGAAATCAGACTAGAAATTTTGAATAATTGTCTGAAAACGTCAACGTGGAAAGACATTTCAAAGGATGATGATGTCGATGATTCAAATGAGAAATGTTGGTTTTGGTTACATCTGTTTGTTTGTTTGCTCATTTGTAGTTCGTTCGCTCGTTCTGTTTGCTTGTTTGTTAGTTGTCTGTCATTTTATTTTCTGCTACATCTGAATTTCATGATGTCGTTTTAGATTGTCTCGTTAGTTTGTGCTTAGTTTTTGTTTGACAGTTGTACTAAATTGAATCAGACATGATTCACCATTTTTGTGATTTTTTGAATTTATTTGAATACTATTTAAATTTTGGTTATCTATCTGAAAACATAATTTCAAAATATTACAACAAAGCTCGAAATTAAAAAAATTGAAATGTTATTAACAACTAGCAGGTTATAAAGAAGGATCGTATGCATTGAACGACTTGCTTGAGGAAAAACTAATCAACATCCAAAGGAAAATTATTCCATTGAAGGAAAGCTTATTCTCGTCAACAGCAGCATCATTTCCAACGATGACTGCTTCCTCAACACTGCAACCACCCTCATCTTCATCATCTTCTAACAAAATAGCTGGTGATGAAGAAGAAGATGCGTGTGATTTATTGAATGTATCGGAAATGGAAGATCGTGACTTGATTGTGGTGGCCTCTCTTGTTGAATCCATTCCTAATCTTGGAGGTGAGGCAAGTTAATTGCTGGATCAAATGCGTTCGTTCGTTAACGAAGTGGTCTGCACTTTAATTAATGTTAAGGATTGATTGCGTCATTAAAGAATTATAAATTAACGGAAAATTTGAGTGTGGAATCGATCACGAGTTCTGAATTATTTGTCGTTATTCACTGTAGAAAAAATGTTCAAATTTTCGCATCAACATTTGGTTCGACATATTTATGATTTTATTTTTTTTTATTTTATCGATGAATATTTATCGTAACAACTCCAACAAACTATTTAAACATTAATTTTAAAGATTCAATTGATATTTTTATGGAGGATTGTGCAGAACATGTGAAATATTCGGAATCAAACGTTTGGTCCTCGGCAGCTTGAAAGTGACGAGCGATGTGGGCTTTGAAAAGTTGAGCGTCACATCCCACAAATGGATGAACATTGAGGAAGTTTGCGCACTTGATTGTCGATTTTCTATTACGCAGAACATTCCTATGTGACTTATTTTTAAATAGGAACCACTTATTCATAAATGTTACCAACCACCCGCTATTGATCAGGTGACCTCAAAGAATCTGCCCATTTATCTGAGGAGCATGAGGAACAGAGGTTACAAACTTGTGGGCTTGGAACAGACATCAAACAGCAGACGGATGGGTTTCTTCAAATTTCCTAAGAAGTCTCTCATCGTTCTAGGGCAAGTGGCGTGAGATGTTCAAATTTCAGGGTTATGTTTGGGTTTTAAAGTTTCTTGTTTCCATACTATGTTGAGATATAATTTTTTGAAATTTTGTATGCGCAATCTATAATCTGCGATTGGTCTGCCACCCTCGACAGGAACGAACGAACAGGCATCCCCGTTGAACTGATGCAGTTGTTGGACGAGTGTATCGAGATCCCTCAGAAAGGTGTCATCAGGTCTCTCAACGTTCACGTCAGTGCAGCCATCTTACTGTGGGAGTACTTCAAACAGACCAATGCTATTGCTATGAACAGTGAAAGTGGCAGTAACAATTATAACATTAACGAAATTTGATATTTATAATAAAGTTATGAAATTATTATATGAATTTGATTTTCAGTATAAAATGTCTGACTGGAATTGTCCTGGCCTTACTCGGAAACCAGAGTGGTATTCACATCACACATTTAATGTATTTTTTACAGCCATGTACAAAATCACCGAATATTTATTGCGGTTGATTCTATAATAATGATGACGCATTACTTTTCGGTTCCGGTCAACTACAAGTTTTAGCCTCATAGTTCAATGCTAATATCATAGTCGCTTTTGTTTTTTTCTACCACTTTTAATTTTGTAGTTGCTATCCTTCTTTCTCACTGTTATACTTTCAATTTCTATACTTAAATTTCTTGGAATTTGATAATTTAATTTGGCTTAGTTTCAGTATTGTAATCGCTATTTAGAAATAAGTTTTCTATGTAATTAAGGCTTTTGAACTATCGATAAATGGTTAAAACAAAATTTAAAATTTGTCGATATGATCAACGGAGCTTATGAAACGCTCAATTTAATCATAGAAGTGATTCTTCATTAGTTAAGTAGATGTCGATTTTGAACAAATGTTGATAAGTGTATTGTAGCCTATACAAGTTCGTATTGAGAAACAACAATAAAGCCTTTAAAAATACTGCATCGATAAAAAAAAACATGAATAAAAGAGTTCAGCACCTCAAAAGCTAGATGTAATCTATAAATATACCATTGAATGACAAATTGTCATGAGCAGTTAAACAGATTTGGAGTGTGCGGGCACACCTTTATGCATGTTCTCAACGGTGTTTCTAAAAACGTAAACCTTTCTAACAGGAGACTCGTGACTCATTGATGCTTTCTGACTGTCGCTGAGTTCCGTCGAAGTACTTTTCGCTTTATGGCACTTTTTCACTTCTTTGTAGCTGTGGCTCGAAACGTTTTTTTCTAGATTTTTATTTAAATTTTGGATTGCATTTAAACGGAAATGGTCATTGTTGTTGTCCAGACTACCATCGTGGTTGTTAGTGTTAGGAGTACCAGTTAGGTGCTCACTGTTTCGTTTTTCCTTACCATCTTTAACTTCATTTTCCTCATCAATGCTTTCAGTAACTATGCTCTCGTATTTGATGTTTATTTTTGATATTTCACTCACAGTCGGATTGTCTAATGCTGAAGTTGATTGACCGCCAGGACCCACCTTGTCAAATATTGTTTCAGTGGTGTTGGCTGTTTCGTCGCAGTCACTCACGCCATCCACTAGATCAGGTCCGTTCACAGCTGGTTTTTCTTCAAAAATTTTGAAATCGTTGCCTAAAGGGGTTGATGTGGCAAAGTTGTGCGGTGGTCGACGAGCCAGCGGTCCTAATAGTTTTGTAGTTTTCCCTTCCTGGCCACTGTTTTCTATTTTTTTCTTTTTTTGTAGCCGCATGTTCACGCACATGCATACTTTTTTATTTTCATCAACTTTGATGACTGATTTAGTTTCGTCAACATTTTGTTTTTCATGTGCCAGCTTGTAATCAGTACTAGGCCTACTGCTGCAATCATCTTCAAGTCTTCGTTGTTCTGCATGTCGGCTCTTCAACCGGCCCATTGACTGTTTATTATTGAAATTATATTTAATTAACAATTTTCATTAAAATCTATCAGTAAATCTAAAACTAGAGATTATAGGCTTATCAAATTGCACTTTTAAATAATTTAAAATAATGACCAAATAAAACTAACATCATTATTTTTCTTGTTCAGTAAGTTTAATTTTGCCAACTCCAACTTTTTTGTGACGAACTGTGCGTTAAAAAACGTTTAAGATTGAAAAGTAAAGTTTTATCGTGACAGAGTCCAGATGATAACGAAAAAGCGTTTAACAAAGCACGCGGCTTTTTATTGAAAATTATAAAGATGATTAATTTCAACATTTAAAAAATCTAAAAAATGTTGTATTTCACTTTAAGTTTATTCTCGACGTGGAACATCTTATCTTTCTCTATCTGCAGGTTATTGATAGCATTTGCCAACGAATGATTTTGGTCTGCCATTTCATTCTTATTCCTTTGGTTTGTTTCCTCAATTAAATGTTTGTACTTCTGACGTAAAACATTACAGTTCATTTTAGATTTAACCATTTGAAAGAAGTTATGAAACCTTTATATGAAACCTCGATTTTGTCATCACGTCCCAATAATTCGCTCTCAACAGCATTGATTTTCTCCTTTAATACGTCAGCACTTTCAAGTTTATTCGAAGCACTCAATAACAGATTCAACCTGCTGAGGTGACATGAAAGTGAATGCACCCTTTCATTTGTCTTACTCAGAATCAATTTTTGTTGACAGACGTTCTGCTTTAGGTTACAAACATTTTTCTTGTCCAATTTCATTATTTCAACATTAACTTTGCAGTAGCAACTATAAGCTTCATCTGTAACATGAAATATATTAGTAAAATGTAAACAAAATGTTACTGCAGACGGTCTGGCTTCAAATGAACCAACCTTCGTTTGTGAAGCAACGCAAGCATTTGTTCAGTATCTGTTGGTGCAGCAGCAATAACTTCTTTTCGTTTCTCAGTTCGACCAGTTTGTCGCGGCTCTCGTGTAATCTGCATTTCAATTCCGATAACTCCCTCTTTTTTGCAGAAATCAATCTCTTTGTTACATCATTTCGATACTTTGTCATTTTACATTATGCACAAATTTAATATCAACTAAAATGTAAATGGTTGTAGGTTCCATGCTTCCTGGTTATGGCATATATACTGCGTATATATAATATATATATATATATAATATATATAATATATATGTTTAGGTTTGCATTTTCCTGTTACCTGTCCAATGTCATATATCATAATGATAAGATAACATTCATTTATGCGTACCTGTCGTTGCCATGGAAATAAATTTTTTGTTATCCCCGTAAATAAGTCATAAATTATTTTATTGCTATAAATTATTTATTTTTTATTTTACAGTTGTAATTAATTTTATAGCTAATAACATGAATTGTGAATTATTTTACTATTGAAAGTTTAAACTGTCCCTTCGCAGGCAAAATAATCGACATAACCTTGCGTGTTAACGAAAAGTGTACAGCAAAAAATTAACAAGATCCATCAAAACTTATTATGTATTTACGTTTTGAGAGATTTTAAGGATGCACAGTAAACAAAATCACCGTTTTGAGCAAGATTATAAGAGGACAAAAACAAAAAAGATTATTTTTCTGTTTTTCAAATAACTAATAAGTTTTCTAAGCAAACTAGGTATTCATTTATATATCTCTCTAGTCATGCAACTTATGGAACTTTGATTCGGTCACGAAAAAATTCACGATGAACTGATATAGGTCTTCACCATATATAAACGTCTTAACTTATAACTGTCATCATTTTATTATATTATAATTATTTTATAATTATTAATATTTAATAATATTATTAATACGCAAACATGCTAGTATAAGCACACTTCAAATGTAGAGCAAATATCAATTACATTGCAATATGCTGATTGATACCTATAAATGAAAACACGAATACATCTTTTAACCAATTTAGAAACGTAATAAGAAACTTCATTCAAATGAAACCTTTGAAATCGCAATGGAAAAAAATGGTTTTATATATTTGATTCAAAATAACACATCTTTAATTCTATTTATGATAAATTAAAATTTCCTGAACGAAAGTTTTGGAATTTCTGTAAAACCGGCCAAATTCAAAATAAAAAGATTCATGCATTAAATGCACGTTGACTGTACAACACAATAATAATTAATAATTATGAAGCGAAACGCCCGCACACAGCATACGAGCCTTGCATTTATTATATAGTTTTATTGATCCACGAAACCATGGATATTACATATATTCATGCATGAAACTTCAAAAAACGCGTAATTATACAAACGATGAGTGAATTCCTAACATTTCGATGATCTTCACAAACTCAGCTATTTCCATTCTTTTACACACCTGTATCTTTTATTGACCGGTTTAACATAAGCTTCGAAATCATGCTTCAAAGTGTTATTTCCATTTCTTTATATTGGAAAGATAAAGTAATGATAGAAGCAAACACAAACACACGTGTATATATATTGTTATTGATGTATACAGAAGTGTGTTTGAATGAATAGGATATAAAACAAGTACAGAACTGTAAGAGTAGATGCTTGTGTAAAATTCAGAACCAGAATTACTTGATAATATATTGCATATAAATAAGTTAAAACTATTTTAATAAAATTAATTAATAATAATTTGTGAAACAACTTTTTGTGTACGATAATAAGTTTGCATAGAACTAACAAACTGAATTGTTTTTGGTTCTTGAGCGATAAATATGATGAACCAATGTTGAGAATCTGCCGTGCGATCATTGTTGAAGTTATTTTAATTGACTTGAGTCCTTTTTATATTATAAATTTGGAAAAAGTTTTTAACTGAAAATAGACATTTATTTTTTCCATATTGACTGCTTTCTAAAATATTGAAGAAGAATGACGAATGGGATCATTTGGTACTGTTTAGTTGGGACACTGTTTATTTTCAGATCTGTTGGCTCATTGGCCGTTAGTGAAAATTTTTAAATCATTTATTTAATTTAATCATTAATCATGTCATAATCCATTTTATTTTTTTCCTGTCTTATTTTTTATTTCTGGTAATTTAATGGCATGCTTGTTTCAATTAATATTTAATTGAAAAGTTGTCAGCTATGATTACCTCTAGCCTACTCTACTGAAATTTAAAATTTAGTTACTAAATTCTAAATAAACTTTATTTTATTTATCATTTGCTGTAACATGAAATTTTAATAAGTTTTTTTATGTGTATCGTATGTCATGCGTGACTGTTAAAATACTATATTTGCTTGTTATAATTTTTATAATTAAAATTCAAACAAATTAATAAATATCTTATTGTAGAAATGTTTTGTAGAAATGTTTTGCAGCAATGTTTTGCTGAACTTGTTTTCATTGTATTATTTATTATTTATTAATTTTTATTATTTACAAGTGCATATTGTATTATTTTTTCTATTCAAATAGCTTTTTTATATTGATAATTAAATTTTTCAGAATAGTAATGGAAATAGTAATGGGTTCCAAACAGTTCCAAGAAAAGATACACTGAACTCACTTCCATCTATACCTATAGTTAGTGGGGTATTAGTTTTTTTAATTAAGCAGTAAATTAATTATCTAATAGTAGGTCAATTAATAATCACTTTATTGCTTGAATATTTATAATTTAATTATATTTAATAATTAAATACTTGAACAAACAGACTTTCAATTAATTTTAAAATTTTTAAAATAATTGCTATGCTTTTGTTGTTATTAGAGGTGCTTCATCATTTGATATATGGCTCATTTAAATAGCGTTGGTCATGGTGAAAAGATTTAGATGAATTCTTAAAAATATTTTTAATGTAATGAACTATGCAGAGTTATTTGACAGTTTTAGAAATATTTCCATGTCGAGAGTGTATTGTTACAGAATGTGATTTTATATTTGTTAATGTTATTGATGATCTTATTTTTTTATTTATATCTTATGAACACAGTTTCAAATACTACAAGATTCTTACATGTTTTTGTGCCATTTTGTTGTTTGCTAGTTTTATGTGTGCTTGTGTGCGTGCGCGCGCGTGTGTGAAGTTTTTGTTTTGTGCCACTGAAACTATACATGCATGCTACTTATTCACACAAGACAAATGACAAACAATTTCCACATTTTTTTTTTGAAGACATGCTCTGTCAGAATGACACAGAGACCAGCATGCGGTTTGGTTAGGTAAAGTGGTTTGCTATGGTAAGAAAATGTTATCAATCGTGAATTAATTGTTTCAAAGTATTGCGTTCAATATTCATGTATGTATATGCAAAGCATATTGCAATACTGCAGACAACAACGTTTACCATGTCTGAATGTCTGTATGATGGAAAATCAATAAATTCATCTCAGCAGAGTGATTATTGATTGATGATACATCACAAATTTCATCGTCATTTTCATCATTATTGTCACCACTGCAGCCACCATCAATTTTCTAATACATTATCAAGTAGTTATGATGTCAGATCATTCATCACCACAGCATCACTTTTTATTATCATCTTATTCATATTCAGAGAATTTCAATTTATAAGTAATATAGGAGTAAATAGGAGAATTAATTTATTTACTTACATAGCAAATGTTTTAAAGATGCATATACACAGTCGTACATATATATATATATATATATATATATATATATATATATATATAGAAAAAGAGAGAGAGGAGAGAGAGAGAAACATAATATTCTTGATGTATTGACATTGTCCATCCATACCTATTTATATTTATTTGCTGGCTGTTGGTTAGGTATGTTTTTAAAAGATCACACACACATACAAACACACACATACACACAAACGCACACATACACACACAAACACACACACACAAAACACCAGCACACGCATACACAATATGTATGTAATTAATATTTAAATAGACCATGCATATATATCCTTGCGATTTTGCTGAAAGTATATTTGCTAAGAGTGATTGAAAATGACACTGTGGAGAGTGCAAGTGACATGCAAATGCCATGCCTACAGGTGTACATGTTTAGACAATAGATGATATGTCATTGTTATTGCTAGTTGTTATTATTGTTGTTGTTGTTATTACTGTTACTTGTTTTGTTGCTACCATTAGTTGCATTGTTGTGTTTTGTTGTGCCAATCACTGATTATTATCTCAGCTTAATAACAACATGGTAGGTAAGTAGGCAGGTAGGCAGTTAGGTAGGTACTTGCTTGGCACTGCTCATTTTTATTCATGTTTCAATGTGTTGAGCTCTATCTCTGCTAAGTACTGCTAGGCTTGTTGTATTTAATTCATTGTTTTCATATTTTTATGATCCTTAAATTGTTTTCAGCTTTATCAAATTTTGTCAAATTAATAATGAATATTACAATTGTAATTGTAATTTTGCATATTGTAATATAAATATTACAAATAAATAAATAAACAAAAAAAAAAAAAACTAGCCAACAAATAAGTAAGCATATGTATACGTAGTGTATTAGGTAATAGGTATGAACTGCAATGAAATTGTGTACAAACCCATCATGTTATAATTTAGTGTCCAATCATAATGGTCTACCTGGATTGATTTCTTTGAATAACTTTCAGAATGCTTACTCCTAAACTTTGATCAATGACTTTTATTAATGAGGATAATGATGTTGTTGCTGTTGTTGTTGTTATTGATGATGATAATGACGTTGTTGATGTGGTAAATCAGAAAAACGAAGTTTATCTTTTTATATTCATTTTTTACTCATTTTTGTACTCACTTGTTGAATGTGATTATGTGAAACATGGTGAATTGTACATTGAGTGTTAGATGAATGGTAGGATATGTTGGTCATTTTCTGTGTTATACATTCGTTACAATTTGGTTTTATTGTTAATTTCCAACAGTTATTTAAACTTATGGATATACTTATCATAATTGAAGTATTATTACTATGCAAATCTACCTATGTATTCATTTAGTTGTGTATTTATTTACTCAACTTCTACTAAATTTAACTCTTTCTGAATCTAAGAAAATATCTTGCTAAATGCTGGAGATCCTGAAACCAAGATTTATTAGCTAGTCAGGAATCAAATGATAGTTTTTATGGCTATTGTTTTTAACCAAGGACTCATACACTACTCATATATATATATATATATATATATATAATATATATATATATAATATATATATATATATATATATATATATATATATATATATATTTACCAATTAGATTGGGACATGTGTTGTGTTGCAAATACTTTGCCTATTTTATTTTAGCATGCATAGGTTGTAATAGTTAGAACTTCTTTATTGGGCTCCCTCCTACTCTTGAATAATTGATTATTCTCTTAGCAGGCATAGGTGTATATATTTTTTTTCCTTTACACTTTCTCAAGTGCTAATGTTTTTTTTTTGCTGTCAGATGATTATGTTTATGAATAGTTATGTTTTTTTTTTATTTTGGTTTCATTTTAAACTCAATTATTTGTAGCAAAATCTCCATTTAGTTTTCCAAAGTGTCTTGGTGTTAAAATATATGTTTGAAATCCTAATGGTTTCAAAGTTTGGCCATATTTCATTTGGCTTATGTGACAATTAAAGTTTATCAGTCTCCTCAATGTTATTCAGAATTTCATCCTGTCATGTGTGTTGCATGTGCGTGTGTGTACGTGTGTGTGTGTATTTGTGTTAATACAATGTGTGTTAATATCTGCATATACTGAACTTTAATCACTTTTAGTTTAATGATTTCCAAGATTAAGTTACTAATTAATTGCATTTTTTTTAGTTTAACTGGAATCTTGTGCAAAATATTAAGCTGATAAACTTTTTCTATCTTACCAACTTATATGTAGCAGGTGATCTTACATGCACACGCGCACACATCCAAGCACATACACACATACACACTTCGCACACAAAACCTAAAATCAAACAAAGTAACAAACACGCATCCACACAATTATTTAATTACATATTGCATCCAGGTGTTGTGACTTGAGGTGCACATTTTATTAGTTTGCACCTACCCACTTATCAGCCTGCCTACCTACATGCCTTTACTACTTCTTATTTAATGCACTAATTCAATCTTTAAGTCAGCTTTGTTTTTTTTATGTTAAGATGAATCCACTAGAAGATGTTATCAACTAGTTTGCAGCGTTTTGAGAATGTTGAATTTGTGAAAATTGTGGTTCCCTGAAGTGTTTTGAAAATATTTATGAACAATTTTATTTCGTGAGTTTATATAAAATGTATATGTTATTAATTTTATAATGTAAATATTAAATAATATGGATAGAACTGTTCATTTGTTTATTCATTCATTCATTCATTCATTTATTCGTTCATTCATTCATCAACTTTAATTCACTTGAAAATTTTATTTACTTTTCTACCAAATTGCTTATGAAAGGATTAAGTTGCCTGGCATAATTCTTTATTGATATTTCTCTGTCACTCAACAATGCAGCAATGAATGAACCAATGTATGAATGAATGAATGAACCAACGAACGAAAGAAGGAATGAATGATTAGATAAATAAGATAAATGAATAAAATTATAAATGATTAAGCGTTGAGTATTTATTTATTTGTCTGTCTGTTTGTGATACCAGCAGGTCTATTGTGGTTTCACTTGTCATCATTCAAGAAAATAAAGGGATCTATTTGGTTGATCAAATAAAATGAAATGACTCAGATTAGAATAATCTAAAAAATTTTGAAAATATAGGTAGATGATTTTATGGAAATAGCAATAAGAGTTTTTAAGTTAGTTAGAAAATCAGTTGTATTACAATAATTTCATCAAGACGTTACTTTGATAAAATATGGCCATTGTTTGGTTTTTTTTGTGTTCCAAGTAATATATGTTTTTGATTTATTTTACTTGATAATAATGTTATAAAAGTGAGAAAAGAAATAATTTAAAGCAACAATAATGGCAAAAACAATTGCCAACAGCCTATGACAACAAATGTTGAAACAAAAACTAATAACAATCAACAACTGAAGTCAGAAGAAGAACAAACAGGCAAAAGGAGGAAACATAATTTCTTCCTACTCTCACTTGGAATACTTTGTACTGAAATTCAAAATCAAAGAAAATCAATTAGCAAGTTACTGAGAAGTCTATGGCTTTCTTCTTTTCCAGCTTTCTCTCTCTCGCTCTCTCCCCTCTCTTTCTCTCCAGCTGACGACATTGATGCCTGTCGTTGCTGTTCATTTCACTATTACAAGGATGATAAAATTACTCTGGTAATGTTATACTTAGATAATCTTGTTTCTCAGTTAATATCTTTATTCAATTATCCCTGTCTGCTGAATTTCCATCTTTTTAAATATCTTAAGTGTTGTTGTTGTTGTTATCTTAGGTGTTGTTGTTGTTATATTGAATTGTCTTTGTTTATTAGCGGGACATTTTGTTGTATATTGTATCCAGGCATGCCTTTGTTGAATATTTACAATTAGTACATTGAATGTTGGCAGATTATACTGCAGTGTAATTTAATCCTAATCTATTTACTATCCCTTCATGTATTTGCTTTCAGGTTCATTTCTACTCATCTCCACTCCGTAGAATTGTTTAAGGCGTTTTTTTTGGTGGATATAACGCTACCAACTACCAACGTGTACGGTAATTAAAAACTTGAAAATTTGTATATGGTGTACTACTGACTTTGTATTTGAACGAAGTTTCTTTTAAATTGTGTTGTTTAAAATGCTCCCATACCCAATAATTTTGTGTTCTGCGACAAGTATCTTTTGGTTTGGTGTCTAGAACTCATATATTTATTTTGGTGTCTAGAACTCATATATATTGGCATTTTCTTCTAAGTTCTTTCAAAGCTGCTATGTTTTTTTAGGTTTATAAATCAAGGTAAGTGTTTTCATAAAAATAAATAAATGAATGAATGATAATTAACTATACTCTATTAATGTGTAGTTTATCTTGTTTTTGATAATCTTTTAAGCCTGCTAGAATTTATTTCCAATGTTTTCCTTGCCCAACTTTGTTTTATGGTTCACATTACACAACATTTTGCTTCCTTTTATTACTTCTATCTTGAAAGAAGTTATTATAACTTACATTTATTTTATGGTTGTTAATATTATTATTTTTGTTATTTTTTTCTTTTATTGTGGTTGTTTTTATTGTTGTTGCACTAAAAAGCTATTGGAAGGTCACTGTGTGTGTGCTTGTGTGTGTGTGTTTGGACGTGAGCGTGCATGCAGTTTGTTTATATGGAGATTAATTCAAAACACCCAATTTCTAAAATAACATCAAAGACAGAAAACAACATCACCTAACAAAGTTATTGAATTACATTAAGCAATACATTATTAAGGTGGATTACTAATTACTGTGGTTATCTTATATGATATATATATATATATATAAATATATATATATATAACCATTATGTGAAATAGGGTAGAATAATATGATGCTATATGCAATAAGACAAACAAACATAATAACATTTACTGTGGGAATCTACACGTTTTTTCTTCGCATATACATTGCATATATAGATTGAATACATGTTTCTTTCTTTCTCAATTGCATGTTTGTAGATGAAATACATATTTTTCTCTACGTTCTGAATTTCTTTATGGGAGGTTTTTTAAATAGTTGTTTCTCTTATAAAGCCGACTAATTTTCATTGTTTCATTCATGTATCAAAATAATATTATCTTTTAATCATTAGTTCCATTAACAATGACATATGAATTAATGGCTTTTATTTGCTAAACTCATATTTCATTCATTGATGAAGAGATAAAGTAATAATACAATATAATATGTATTACAAATGTACAATAATCAGAAATGTGTATGCATGATTGGTGACTTCAACTTAGATTTGTTCAGTTTTAATTCCACTTCTGTCAACTTTATCACTTATTCCATTTAATTTCTTTCCATTGATTAATAAGCCAATCAGGCTTGCTGGTTCTATTGCTACTTCCTCTCTAATTGATGATATTTTCTCTAACCATTTTGTTGATCACTCTTCTGGGATAATACATACTGATATTTCTGATCATTTTCCTATTTTTTTCAATTTTCAATACTGAAACAAAAATTACTTCGAGATTAAAAAGTCATAATCATTTCAACTTTTCAACAAGGTCAATATCTGCTCTAAATAAATGTTTCTCTAATTATGACTGGCTTTTTGTTTTATCCTTAGATAATGTTGAAATAGGGCCTTCTAATTTTAATAATATTTGTGTAAAAATGATGAAAAAAACAATAACAAACTGCTTGTGACAACAAACAAATGTTAAAACAAAAACTATTAACTAATGTTTTCATGACGTGGAGTAACATTGAATGCAGTGTGTTGCATTTGTTTGCCGTGCATTGAAATCAATAGATCCACAATTTGTACGCCCTTCTAATCCTTTTCGTATACTGAAGTGTGCTGAACATGCCAGCATACACGAATCGAAATTCAGCAGAACTGTGCAATAAAAATAAGGAAGCAGGAATGAATATATATTTAATGCATCCATGTTTTATTCGCTATGGATGAACTGACTCTATTTACTTGTTATGTTTGGAGGGCATTGTATTCTCCCTCACTCTACTCATGTATAGTAACAATTTGCGAGGCTTATTTACATATACAAGCGAAAACGACATCTGGTGCACGCTCCCACACCAAACATTCATTCACACACACACACACACACACACACACACACATACACACACACACATACACACACACACACACACACTTTGCTTTTATAGATTTATAGATATATTCGTTTATTTACATCTTCATTCTTTTATACAGATAAGTTGAGATTTCATTCAATCTCAACTTATTTTTCACAGTTGGTGGTGACTTGTTTTCATAGGTTGACAGTTTCATATCTTAGTAAATGATAAAGAAATATTTTTCTTGGTACCTATCTTCAGTGATATCTTGAATTCCGGCTTGATATGTATCGTTTCTTTTTTTTGCCTACCCTTTTAAACTGTATGAATGCATGTATTACGTTTTATATTTTGAGATATATCTTTTGAAACTTTTCATTTAGCATATCGATTGAACTAACCTTTATGTTCATTAACTAAAAATGCTTTAAGACTTTATCTTTTCATTAATTAAGTTATTAAAGGAAGTTACATTAATTCTAATTTAGATTAGTTTCACCAGCTTGTTTCAAAGTCTAAAGGGCTTTTTATCTGGGTTGCATTTTTTTTAAATAGTTCTTATCGATGATTTATTATTTGCTTTTATTTGAGAATTAGAGGTATGTATGCGATTTTATTATCCACAACTGCACTATGCAGTCAACAGATGTGCTTAACAAACTGCAGAACTTATAACTCCCTCTTATCTTACATGGCATTCACCGGTAGATTTTAATCTAAGCCTTTTTTTTATCTTGTAATGCATTTAAATGCTAATCTGCTACTGTTTTATAGAGATAGGAGAGCAAGTTTTTTTAAAAATGAATGTACGAATATGAAGCATGATAGTGGTGCTATAATTGTGACACAGGCAGTGCCAGCATTATTCATAAGATTTCCATTTTGTTTATATGATTATGTAGAGCATATATTATCAATGGTCTTAAGTTAGTTTCATTAATGAGAAAACATAAATCATGTTTAAAAAAAATCTCCTTTAAAATTACGCTTTTTTAAAAATACACAAGAACATTTTTATGCTTGTTCTTCCAGAGGTTTTGTGCATGTTGAGAATGTTCTTCTGCATACATCATACAGGCATGCGTGGCACAGCATTATACTTCATACATCGTACACACGTGTAACACTGAACATTATGCATGCATACACACAAAATAACGCAGGTATATATACTTAACTTATATATCATAAAAGGCATACATGAGAGTACACACATGCATACAACATGTAACACGTGTGTGTGTGGTGTGTGTGTGTGTGTGTGTGTGTGTGTCCAATTGGTAACACACAAATACACACATAAAAAAAGACTTCATCGTGAGTGAGTGACGTTCTGTTAAAGAAAAGAAAACTAATCATTTATTTAACATGATACATAATACTAATGATTCCTGTTAAATGATGTAATGTTATACAATTTGGTTGGCTCCTGACTCTCTTTCTCTGGATGTTTGGAGATTGCATGCATTATTATTATTTTTTTTATTCTTATCATTCCTATTATTTTCATTATATTCATCACTATTATTATTTTTTTTAATAAATATTTTTTTATTTAATTATTTGTTTCCTCTGAAATTTGAGAGCAAGATGCTAGGAAACTTTCATTTAGTATATGTTATTATGAATGAATTATAAATTCAATTGTGTAGTTTGCATGTTTGTTTATTAACGTTATATTAACATTATAATATGAGAGCCATTGAATAATGTGTTTAGACATATTGACACGTTAACATAAGCAACTTTAAAGGGTGAATTGTATGTTTGAGTTGCTTGCTTCTTGGTCCTGCTTACTTTATTCAAGCATTTTCGACCTTTCAGTCATCAATTAATGTTTGTTAATAAGTAGTATTGCTAAACGTTACTGCGGATGAATTAATGTAAAATTCCATAAATGAAGATGGAGTTAAATTATCCTGAAACATGTTTCTTCATTATTTTATTCTCTCTGACATTAGCACTGGTTGTATAGTTTCGTTTTTCATTTATCAGATTGTTGGAGCCATGTTGCAGATTGCTTGAAAAATAGATTATTTTTATTTGTAGCTGGCTGATGTAAGGAAAGATAAGAGTGACTTCTTCATCATTTCTACTCATTCAATCTTTCGAATCCCATCATATTCGTTATCATTAGTCATTATCATGTCCCATCGTTATCGCATTCACTATTTTAATAATGAACTGATACCAGATGATGACCTGCTTTCAATAATAATAATAATAATAATAATAACAACAACAACAACAAATGCCTCTGTTTGAAGTATGTTAATTCACAAGCTTATATCATCATAGACAGCAGCCTGGTTAGTGTCCATCAGTCAACCAAATAGGATGATGACCATAATTTGTTTGAAATAACTGGAAGTTTTTACAAATCTTTGATTGGTGCGACGGGTTCGTTTAAATAAATATTTCATGATATATGTTACACGTGCAGGCAAGAACAATTTGCAGTGCCTTTGTTTCAAAATAAGCTCTCTACCAAACTTAAGATTTTACTCCTGTTATATTGTGATCATCGTAGTAATACTTTATAATTGACAGGAAGCATAAACGCATATAATATATCATGCAAATAGTTCAGCCTGACTTATTTTATGGCTATGCGTGATATGACGATAATGGTGAACTTATTTTAATGACAATAATAAAAATGTAGTAACGTTTGAAACGTATGTTATCAAGTTCATGAGTGAACTGCACCATGAATATGAGTGAGATGGCTGAGGATGGTGTAATGATTACGAAGATGTGAAAGCTGCATTGGTGATGTTGAACTAATAATGACGGAAACTCTTTTATTTCAACCAAAGTCGTTAAAATGAAAGAAAAAAGTAATTAAAAGTGTAACAATGTTCAATAATAATAATCATAATAATGATAACAATGAACTGATGATAATAAGAAATATGTTGATGATAAAAAATATGATCCAACAGTAGTAGTGTAAACAAGAAGTATCCAGATGGATGACCATGATGAAGTGATGATGATGTTAATGATGAATTAAGGATGAAGATGAGCTAATGATAGTGGGAAATTGCGGATGAATAATGGTTGCGTTGGTGCCTTTTCATTTATGGCTGCCATTTGTGCTTGAGTTATGTGCTGTGCACGTCTTAACTGATGCGGTTGCACATGATAGTAATTGAAAGGCATACACTGGTAGTACCTTGTAACTTTTTCACCAATCAAAACATTGCCTCTTTTAGTTTTATCTTTGCAATTGGACTGCAGGCTTAAAATATTTTTTAATCAAATTAAAATGTTAGTGATTATTTAACGTGAAATATTGTGCGCCTTTTAACAGAATTTAAAAAATAATGAAAATAAAATTTTAAATTATGTCTTCTTATTGAAATTGATTTTGTTGTAGTTCCCAGCAATTATTTACTGCCTTACAATGAAATAGAATCATTATTTCTGCTGTCTGTTTTCTCAAGTTCTGGCATTTGATTGGTGTACATAAAAAACCAATTCTCTGCACCGTGAAGCTGATGCATAGTTGGGCATGTTTAGTATGGGGGAAGTGTGTGTCTTTCTGTCTGTCTGTTTGTCTGTCTGTCTCTGTGCTGTATTTGAAGGAATCATAACGTCGTATTAATACACCGGCAGGTCAATACATGGAAGTACATGTACATGTGTGTGTATGTATGCATATGTACATAAGTGTGTGTGTTTGTGTGTGCGTGCATACGTATGTATGTGTGTGTAATACAAATATAGAAATGTTCACATTGCAGAAGATAATTTGTGAGCATCATGTTGCACTGACTTGTACCAGCCGTGTGATTCAACTCTCTGTGCACTTGCTTCATGCTTTTTTCTTTGTTTGATTAAATGATAATGGTGATTATCCTGACAGAATCAACATAATTTTTTTGTTATGGCTAATTAGACTTGTGAATAAATACAAACACGCAAAACGAGACTCACTGACACAAACACATACAAAAGTAGATACACTTCTATACATACTTCATCGAAAACACATTGAAACATATTAACAGCCAGCCAAACAAACATACAAACAATTAAACAAACAAACAACTCCATGTACAATGCTGTTTGTACAACACCATTACATTTATTTGTGCATATAGTAGAAAAAAGCACACCATGATATGAGCAGGCGTGCATTAGTCATGGATATTCTATTAAATATTTTTTATCTACTTCCATAACTCATTTATCATGGCAAACATCATCGCCCTTCTTTTTGTTTTTGCTGTTGTTATCTGCATTGTAATTTAATTGTTGAGTTTTTTGCTGTCATTGCCGTAGTCATTGTTGTCGCCATCGTTGTCGTCGTCTTCTTCATTATCAGAAATGTCATTATCTTGCCTAACTTATTTATGTTTCAATTGGTAGTAGTGTTATTCTTGAATCCCACTGGTACATGTCTTTATGTATCCCTCTGTTATATGCATCTTCCTTCCGTCTTTGCTAGCGATGATGGTGATGCTGGAGATGGAGATGATGATGGTGATGTTGGCGATGAAGATGATGATGGCGTTAACGATTTCTAGGATGGTGTTAATGTACTTATAATTCAAGTTGTAACTGTTAGATGGAGCTGTGATGATGATGATGATGATGTTTGGGGAGAAGATGATGATGATATGGAGGATGATGACGGCAATAAGAATGACATGTTAATTTGGAATGGAATTTGAATGAATGCCATGGAATGGAATGTAATGATGTGATACTTCCAGTTCCAAGTTCATATGAGAAGAAGAATTCATTAATGATAAAGTGTTGATGTGTTTTAAACAAATCAGAAGAGAATATTTTTATTGAAACAGCTCACTGCTGCTTAGCATCAGGTTTATCTGTGGGAATAAAATTCTACATTGAATTGTCTGCATTTTCATGATGTAACCGCTCAGCTGATCTACAACTTGTTTGGTCTTTTTTTTAAATTTTCAACCTTACAACGATGTCTTACAGTTCAATCAATCAATCAATCAATCAATCAATCAATCAATCAATCAATCAATCAATCAATCAATCAATCAATTTCTACATAAGCAAGTTAAGCTAGAACATACTATACATCAATTAAAACACAGAGCACACACAGTCTGTCTGTCTAGGCTGTTTTATTATAATTCAAAATCATCTGTCGAGACCTGCATATGTTTGTTTCATTACTTCTTTTTATTGATTTTTGCAATTTAATTTTCTCTACAACGGTTGCATTGTTTATAAAACTTATTTCACAAACGTTCTGTTGTAATTTTTATGAGGATTAGTCTGAACATCTCTTTAACTTTTATTTATTTGGTATTTTGCAATTATTGAACAGAACAACTGCCTCGTTTTACGTTCTGTATAAAACGCCAAGAACATATCACAACAATTTCGAATATTTTCGTTATCATCAGCTCTTTTCTTCATGTCCATACAAGCCATTAATTTTTATTACTGATCATTAAAATGACCAAATGACAGTTGCACGACCAGTAAGTGTAGCTGGTTTGGTCAGGATCTGTAGACTTCTTTCATCACCACCATCATCATTATCATCATCATCATCCTACATGTTCTTAAATAATGATTTCAGCAGATATTATTATCACCAATATCTCTATTTATAGCTATGGTTATTATTACTATTTTAATCACTAATTTAATTTAATACTAATTTAATACTATATAATTTAATTTAATACTAATTTAATCACTAATCACCAAGTTATTAATGCTATTTATAATTGCCATTGTATCTTTATTGCTAGCCTACCAACATTTGATCAATATAGACGACCATTACAATTATTACCGCCATTATTTTTTTTATTGTTGTCACAATTGTAATTATTTTTATTATTTTTTAACATTCGTTATATGAATAAATTGAAAAAAGTTACATCACATTTGCATGTAGTCTGGTCGGCGGGCCGGTCTTTTGAATATAAATTAAGACAGGAACAGAGAAACATCATGTTGAATGTTGCGAGTTGTGAAATGAAATGGATTAGATAGAAATGTCTGAGAAAATTTTTGTAAGTCAGTTCCTATTAGTAAGTTCCTTAAGATGGATGAATGAATTGAATACCCGTTGTGGTGTCTCTGATTGTTTTATTTCAATGTTTTTTTTTCTTTGTTCGTCGCTCGGTGTACTGTGTGTCTGTGTTTATCTACATCTTACATTCGTTACATCAATCATGAGTGTGATAACAATAATAAGGTTATTAACAATTATTTCTATTATAATAACATTTCTTTTAAATGGTAATTCAAATGTTGGCAATTAAAATACAACAGACAACTCCATTTAGTAGTGTCAATGATGAAAATAATAAGTGCCAATGATAGTAAAGATGGAACGAAAGGATAGAAAACTTTATTTGCTTCTTAAAAGTAGGAAATTAAACAAAGGCAGAATGGAACTCACCTAGTATGGCTATATGATAATAATGATAACAAAAAAGGATGATGACAATGATAAAGAATGATGATGATGATGGTAATAAAAAACTGATGAGGACGATGATAAAGAGTGATGGCGAGTAATATAAATTGTGTCAACATTGGTAATGATACTAATAATGTTGGTTATAAATAATAAATTAAGTTAGTAACGATCTTTTGCATACTGAATGTAGTAAATATTGGGGACTATTTAGATATTTCTTAAGGCAAAATTTGTCATTACTATTATTAACTTTATGATTATTTTATATTGTTATTATTGACGTTGTTGCTGCTGCCTGATATCGGCACTGGTATTTTCTGCAGAAATTGTGTCAATTTATTATTGTTTTTATTGTTGTTATTATTGTTGTTGCGGCGGTGTTGTTGTTGTTGATGTAGTTGTTTTTAAATGTCATTAATATTTTTTAATTTGCTAGATTGTTAGTTTCAAAAGTTTTATTTCTTTACCGTATATATGTATGTGGGTGTGACTTTGTTGCTCTTATTGTTGCAGCTGTCGTTGCTACTGTTGTTGTCTTTGTAGTTGCTGTAATCGTTTCTTAATGAATGGTTATTGTGGCAACCAATGTTGTATGATAATGATTGTTGTTGTTGTTGTTGTTGGGATTTCATTCTTAACCCGTGTTGTCAGATTGGGATCTGATCTTTTCAGATTATTATAAAAATAATGTAATGTGAACGCTTCTTTTTACACAATAAAAAAGAGCTATCAATATAATAAAATAAAATCAGATAAAATAAAATGAAATCAGATAAAATAATATAAAATAAAGCTAAAATTAATAAAAACTGGTAATCTGTTTAGCTCGTCAGTCAATGGGGATGAGTACTTATAGAAGATGTTAGTTTATAATAGGATTTATTGGGTTCTTATGTCACTATGTAATGTATTGAATCGTGAATATTATATATCGTATCGTATATCGTATCGTAATATGATGGTGATGAAACAGATTTTATTTGAATGTTTCTAAAATGTTCAGATCAAACTAAATTGACTGGTGGTAAATTAAAAGTATTATATAATCCTAATGTAGAAATTTCAAAAGTTTTTTTTTAAAGTTAAAAGATTTTTTATTCGCTTTTTAAATTTAATTGCAAATTTTGATTATATTTGTTAATTTTAAATTCTTCCGACTTCGTCGTATTTGTTGCACGACAGGCTGTCGCTAGTTAGAACTTCGTTGATGTCATTGTGGACCAGGACAATATCTGGACGAATCGACTTGAAAAGTGTCGAAACTGGGTGGCAGTCTTTGTAATCCAAGTCGGCAAATGGATTTGCGCACTTTTTGATTAATAATAATTATTATTATTATCATTATTGTTTTTGATATTACATTATTTTTATGCCAGTTTGCAATCTTTCTGATGTGAATGGGCTGACCTCTTCACGTTATCATCACATTCTAGATAAGATAGATTGATGTACACATACTATCAATATTTTCAAAGGATATCATTTTACATTGATATCATTTTAATTTACTTAATTTTAAACATGGCCATTGTTAACATGTTTATGTTTCAGTATTGTGTTAATAAAATTATTACTATTAATTATAAATCATCACATTCATTTTTAGTAACCTTTTTATCATCCTCTGTATAATTACATTCACCTTAATTCATTTTCAAAATGAATCACATCGCATATATATTTTATGATAATTATTCGCCACGAAAATCACATGAACCACTACAACATCATCTTTATTTTCAATGTTATAAGTTAGTACTCATCATCATCATCTTCATCACCACCAATATCATGAAAGAGACATCATCGTTTTCATCAAAGGAATATATTGGGGTGATTTTTTTTTGTAGTTGTGTATTTATGTTTGTTTTATTAAATGGGCACCAACCAACCATCCATCCAACCAACCATTCAACCAACCAGTCGACCAACCAACTGACCAGACAATATAACGTCATGTCGTCTGTCTGTGAGGTCTTCTCCTGATGTCATGCTATTTCATTGCGCTGCATATCTATCCACTCAAGAACACGCAATTATTTTGTATTGGACTCTGAAGGAAGGATGAGATGTTAGAAAATGAAAGAATAAAATAATGACCAGATGGCTTGGATTATGTTGTTGTGACCTCCTTCGATTGCACAGAGAACCTTAGCTGTTGTTCATATTTGCGGATTATGCACTAATTATATACATTCATACATGCTGTGTTTGTTAGTGTCTAATCTTGAAGGATTATAAAGGAGTAATTAATTTAATGCAGAGAGCCAAGGCGATTAAAACTATCAGCAAGACAAATAAAACATAGATGGACTGAGATAAGAAAGTAATCCACATTGTTTGTAGACAGAGAGAGTTAGGTTGTATGTACTGTAGAATTTTTTATTTATGAGTATTTTTAATGTTTCTTTTATGCGGTTGTATACTATCCTGTGTTTATGATAATTTTAAACATTCACATGTGTGTTGGCTACTGAGAGATTGTGTGGCCTGAATGTGTTAGGGAGGTTTGTTTCTCTCTGGCTGATGTTTAGTTTATTTACTTTAGAAGGAGTGATCAGATCGTAATCGTAATCGCCTGAGACTACTAGGTCACCATTAAAACATCATTTCGCTGCTTTGTTTGTTTGTTCGCTTGCTTGCTTGCTAGTAATCTGATTTTAATTCATTTTTTTTCGAATGATGATATAAAAAATGATAATGATGATGATGATTTGATGAAGGGTTGGGAGATGAGTGATAGAGATTTTGAAGCACCTCAGTCGATCTTTGATGAAAAATTTTAATACACAACCTTTAAAAGTTTCATGTCGTTAGTTAGACATAAAATTAATTTTATTCCGAATTATCTAAATGTCAATAAAGGAAGTTAATGATGTTTCATTGTTTTTGTACTTTGCAGCCTAGCAATGCAAAATTAGCAACAACAAAATCAGGGAACAGCCTAGTTGCAAAGGACACGATTGAACGCGTTGCTCACAACGACAATGGTGAAGAAGATGAAGAAGAGGATGAGGGTTTTGATGATGAAGATGACGATTACAGTGATGACGATAATGTGTTCGAATCAGATGAAGATGACGAGGAAGAAGATGATGATGAAGAAGAGGATGATGATGAAGACTACGACGATGAGAACGAAGATGACGACGTGGAAATAAAATCCAAAAAGAAGTACTACCACAACATACAGAACATCAACAACATTAACAACATCATCAGCATCAATGCTGATGCTGATGATGATAATGATTACAGTTCTGGTTTCGAAGATGATGAAGATGGTGGTTTAAATGAGACTGAAGATGATGATGATGAAGAGGAGGAGAAGGAGGAGATGGTTGATCTTGATGATGATGATGATGTCGGATCCGGAGGTCTGTTTATTATCATTTTAACAACATTTTATAATACCCTATATAATACATTGTATATATGTATTATGCAAAATGTAGCAGTATTACATCAGAATAAAAAGCCTAAGCTGACAACATTACATAGCCAGCTCATCCCATGATGAATGTATTTTAAAAAATGGAAGATGCACAGAATGCACACAAAAATGGGATGTAGGCAAACAGGCAGGCAAGCATTTCATCATTATCAACATGTTATTGGTTGATTGAATGATTAACAATTGCTACTACTACTGCTGCTGCCGCTGCTGCTGTTGCTGCTGCTACTTCTGCTATACTATTATACCAGTTTTTCTGCTGCTTATGTCATTGTCCAGAATTTATATGAAATTTTGTAATAGCGAAGAAATTACACAAAGTTTAAATAAAAGTTGCAGTAGTAGTGTAGTAGTAGTACTGACAATACTGCCAACATTAAGCCACAAATGCGTTGGCCTAATTCATATTGCTAAATGATTTATAAGCTCTTAATATGCTGCATAGTAATAATAATAAAAAATAATATAAATAATAATAAATGGCAATTATATTATTAAGCAACTTTCAACAAGGTGTGGTGCATGCATTAGTCTCTTTGTTTGGCTAATTAAGCATTTCTTCATCCCGCACAATAAACATCCTCACACTCTTATTTTGTGTAAAAATCAATGGAAATAACACGATAAATAGGTTTTATGGTTGAAATAATACTAATAATATTACAACTAATATTAATTTTATTTAGCTGACTATATGTTTATTTATTCTTTCATCATTCGGTAGTTAGCTATGTGTTTAATGCACGTTTGCACATACGCACATGCACATGTGTGCTCACATACATACCGGCACATACACACCTAGGAATACATGCACATACACATAAACACACACATACACATACACACAAACACATACATACGATTTTACAATTGTAATCTATTCATTTTCAGTTGATGGTATGTCTCATCAATCAATTATAACTGACGAGTATTTCTTTACAAGTTGCTTATCAAACTTGCTTGTTTGCAAATTAATTAATGCTGATAACAGATTTTGCTCTCCAATGAATGAATGAATGAATGAATGAATGAATGAATGAATGAATGAATGAATGAATCATGTTTGTTGGACACAGTATCTCAAATTAGATAGAATGTGTCAACATGTTACAGTACCATACCTATGATGTTGTAATAAGTTATTTCAATATAAATACCGATTGAAATTGCTTTAAAGAAATGAAGTTGAACTGCATGGCTACTAACTCTTTCTGCACTTGTGAAGCCTTGTTAATGGAGTCTATCAACATTTTATCAGCACTAGATAATAATGATGAAACAACTAAATTCTAACAAATTCAATGAGCCTGAAATGCTTTCAGTTAAAAATCCTTCATGTAGACAATAATGTAAATATCTGCCTGCTTTCATTGTGGCAGGTACATAATTATAAGCTCTGCTTTTTATCTCTCTATAATAAAAGTTGAATAATTTGAAATCAATGGTTTGAAGATTAGAGTAGAATTAATTGGAGATTTGTTGTTGGTGAATAAACTGAATAATAAATATATTGTTGGAATATAACATTTGCACAACAGGTTACAAGGTGCACAGGACTGCAGCCTCTACAACATCCAGACATTACAGGAAACAAAATGGTTAGTTAGATGGTTGGGTTTCTAGCTTGTACTCTTTCAATGTTGTGTTGTGAATAATGGTTTTTATACATTAATTAATACATTAAAGATTCGATGGTTGGTTTATGATTGTTTAACCTAATGAATGGATCAATGCATAATGCATGACTGAATGGTTGAATTGATGATCAGTCCATAAATAAATAATTAAATAAATTGATGAAGGAATAAGTTAATTATAATAATTTATATATGAAGATGTTTGTATATAACTTTGTAGTTAATTACACGTTGATTAAGTAATCTTATAATTGAATTTTTGTAAGAATTTATTCGATCATGTCATTTTTATTTCATCACTTGACCTAATTTCATTTAAAAAATGTTCTTCCTCTTCAGCAGAAGTCACATCTACTCCTTACAAGATAAAAAATGAAGAAGACGACGGTGACGACGATGACATTCGGATAATTGAATCAGACAGCAAGGAGGATGTCATCAACACAAACCGCAGCAGCAAGCAAAAGAACATCCACACAAACGTCATTGCCGGCGACAGCAGTTTTGCCAACAACAAAAACAACAAAGATTCAGATCATAGTTCGCTGCTAAGCCAACCTGGGTTGTTAGCTGGTAAGTTACGTTGTGTTACATTGTGTTATGTGGTTGTGCTTTGTTATGTTATGCTGCTGTTATCATTCAATATCACATTTATCACTTGTATTTTTGTGGTTTGTTATTCATTTCAGTTGGTTGTAATGACATTTGAGCACTTAATGTGGCTTGTTGATGTGCTGCCACCTATTTGGTGTCAATTTTTCTCTCTTTTATTTGTTCTTTTTATTTATTTGTTTTAAATTTAACAACTGGTTGACTTGAAATTATTTATTTAATTTTAGATTCATTCGTCCGTTCATTCGCTGATTAATTAATTAATTATTTATTTATTAATTTTTTCCATTTGTTCATAATTTTTCATCAAATCAATCAATCAATCAATCAATCTATTATATATTCATTCTTTTTGTGAACCTCCTTCCAGGCATTTTGGGTGGAGCTGTCGTTGGCCTATTGTGTGCTGTCCTTCTGGTCATGTTCGGAGTTTACTGGTTGAAACGAAGGAAGCAACACCGCCACCATCACCAGCACCTCACGACACCGTACTATCCCGAGAAGACCACACAATGCCCACCCCTCAAAGGGTACACCAAGAATTTTGATGACTACGACATGTATGCATGATGCTTCCATGCGTTGGAGAGGGGGGTGATGAAGATGAGGATGATGATGGATGGTGATGAAAATGATAGTGAATATGATGATGTCGCGATGAATTAGTTACTGATACGATATTGAACAATGAAAATGATAATGACGTTAATGTGATGATGGCAAGTAGGCAGATGAATGTAGTAATGTTTTTTTTTAAATAAAAATATTTAACCTTTATTTGTGTTGACACATGTGATTATTTTGACGTTTTTCATCCACTATGTATGTACATACATAAGTATACGTACACACACACACACACACAAACACACACTCACATATTTACATACACTTATATGTACATTAAAGCGTATTGTTAATATCACCATTTTCCATCATCATCATCTGACTGACAGACGGATAAGTAGTATGTATTGCAAAGAACAGTTTCATTCAATATTATGTTGTTTACATTCATTTGTTTTGTTTACGTACTGTTTGGTTGTATTGTTAATGTTGTTGTTGTTGTTAATATTTTTGTTAATGTCGTTTGATTGTTGAAGTTGTGTCTTTGAATCTTTTTTCGTTATGATTATTTCATTTTTAGAATTTTTTTCCAACCAAAAACGTTTTTCTATTATGCCTCCTGGCCATCTTCATCATCGTTAATCAATCATCAACAGATAATGTAAATATTTCATTGAATATTTTTATGGTGTTCATCATCAAACCATTTGTTAGAATATTATGTTCTTATGGACGGCTTGAGTGTATTAACCAACCAACCAACCATCCGAACAACCAACCATCCAATCAGCCAACCAACCAACCTACACCAAACAGTGCAGCACTAAAACAACAACAATCATATAATTGTATTTGATTGTTGGTTGGGTGTTGGTTGTGAACAATCAACACAATCTGTCTCTATTACTTATTGCTTTTGTGAAGAATATTATTATGTTCAGTCAATAAAAAGTTTATAAGAAATATGATTATTGTTAGAATTGCTTGGCACGCACTCGTGTTTACTTTGTTAATTACGTACCAACAATATATCTACGATGCATTACATTCATCATTAAGTATGTGTGTAAATATTTAAATGTATGTGTGTGTATTATAATATGTATATTCAAATACACGTGTATGAAGTTTGTTCAACCAAAATTTTCTGTAAATACTTGAAGAAACTACGTAAGCGATTGAAATACAATACACACACACCACACACACATTTTGATATATACTATACATACGTATATATACACGACCCGTATGTCACCTGGTTTTCCGTATTGGTATTTTATGGCTTGGACTCGCGGTTTATTAGATGCCAAGTTGTTTATTGCTTATATAATTTATAAAGTGAATAAATAATGGATGGATAAATGCCTGAATTAACGCTCTCATAGCATTTTTCTCTATCTCTTTCACCGTCCCAGTTAATCTGATTATTTTTTTCTCCTCCTACCTTTTTAAAATTTTCTACCTCCTAATTTTACCAAATTAAGGGTCATAATGCTTATAAACGAAATGTTTACGTAAAGTTTTCTTATGTACAGTTTTCAAAATAACGTTTTCAATGCATTCTAATAAATTTAGTGTTCTAAATGGGTTTGTCTTAATCTGATATGTGAAAATAAAATAGGAAGCGCTCATAGTAGGAGTCGTTATTTTTGACACTTTCTTACTGATTATTCAATCATTTCTGAATATTCATTTTTGAAGCAAATGTAGTTTAGCACTACCAGCTTAAACTATCCTAAATTTGAGTCACCACCTTGGATATTGTGTGCTTCTTGTTACTGGCATATTTTTTATTATAATGGAAGTAACAAATTCATTAGATTAAACGTTTTTAGTTAATTTATCACAATTTAAAATATTAAAAATACGATAAAGTTATATTTAACTTTATAAAAATGTTTAATTTGTATTTTAATACCTCACTTGTATGCATTTGTCTTTATATATATATATATATATATAAATTATATATATATAATAATATATACATATATATATGTTGGTAATTTATACAATATTTTTACAATATATATATAAACTCGTTTTAAACTAGACCCGTTTCGTCCCTTATAAGACTCATCGGTGGCCCGAGTTTAAACACCAGCTTAGTTCAATTACTATCTCAGTAAAAAATATTGCAGACTAAGGTGTTTTTAAATAATTCACAGAAACGTACTGTTACATAAAGATAGTGTACTTCGTGTCGAAAATTATCGAATTCATGCGGCAAATAAGGCAGCATGAATTCGAAAAATAAGTTTATTTTGAATTTTAATAAACTAAACGTTCACCAAAAAACTTTAGTGAGAAAAATCGAAAAAACGAACTGCAAACATATTAACGCCAAACATTCGGTAGAATTTATAGAATATTGTAAAAATTATGGTCGTTAGCACATATAATATATATATATATATATATATATATATATATATATATATATATATATACATTATATGTTATAATAATATAAAATTTTAGACAACTGTTTTTTGAATGTGACGGAAAAGCGTTTAAAAACAAAAAAAAACTAAATGCTGCAATATAACAGGGTTGAAAATTAAAACTTATTTAATTATATGGTAAGATTTTTGTTCTGTTTAGGCTATGTTTATTTCCAATGCTCTTTTCATCACCATCTCCCTGATTCTTAAGGCCTGACAAAACTTCATTTAACAAACAGCTTAGTTGTTTAATTCATAACTCTTGGTAATAAATAAGACTGTTTTGTTGCAGTTTCGTTTAGTTTTGTCTTCGGAGTTCTCATGGCGATGAGTTAATATCATTTTCATTGAGCTGTCAGAATTTAATTTGATTTGTCTATATTTATTAATTGTTTCACAGTTTCATTGTATTCACGGGCTTTTGAAATTCGATTTAAAAAAATTACTGAAAATAACTTCATGTGTGAATGAAAATTAATTTATAGATTCGTTGCATGACTTCGTTAGCACATGTCTATGCATCTTTTAATATTAACTATTGATGATGATATTTATATGCACGCATTATATTTTATTGTCTAAAGAATTACATATCTAAATTAAAATCATTGAAGTGGTTTGAATTTATAAATTTCAAAACTTGCTGTCATTGTAAGACTTTTTTGATTTGTCATCCTGGAATAAATTTTGTTCAGTTGTATTTACACCTATTCTTTCAACGTATTGATTTGTAAACTTGTTAATATTGACTGAAAAAAAAACGAAAAAAATATATACTAAAATGTAGAACCGTTCGCATTTACTTCCATTCAAATATTGGCAGAAGCGGATTTGAAAATGTGTCGCCTCTCCTACCCGTGCTCTCCTTCACATCGCCGATAATGCTTAAAGAATAAAAAATACTTGAAGCAGTGGAAATTTGTTGAACTGTAGTCAAAGTTTTTGTTTTTTAGTTAAGATATGCAATCATCTAATTCTTTTTATTGATAATTTTGTTATGCCACCGAATTACTGACGAGGAATAGAAAAGATTTTCTCAGTGCTCACAGAAGTTCATCTTATTTCTTGGCCACTAACCAGTTGAGTTTTAAACGATAATGAGATAAATAACGATTTTGTTCTCCCAGTAAATCATTTTAAGAAACAGGTCTGGTTTATCATTATTTTGACTGAGCTGGTTTTTCCATATCTTGATTAAAATCACTAGAGAGTTAACCTGAACTTTGGAACTGAACTGGCCTCAAGATCGGAACTTTCAAAAGAGCAGGGAGCACTTGGATTTCAATTTAATAAATATCTGCATTAGAAGTATCAATCATGTTCATGTCAGACCTGGAAAACTCTACTATTACTATTAGCCCTGAAATGTTCGTTACAGTCAAGAGTGCAGATTAAATTATGGTCAGTTTGAGTTCCATCAGATTAACTTGCGATACCATTGGTAACACAGTCTCGTTAAAAACTATAAATCTCGGTAGTGTTTGATTGCCTACGTACGTTGTTTTTCTTTTTCTGTGCTCCTCATGACGCTTTCGCCCATCACTCATTTTGATCATGCTAGTCTGAAAATAATCTAAGGCGTAAAGAAAATTTATTATACTATTATCTAAAAATAAGATAATTGATGTCTGGGCTCCATTAATGCAGTAACCATGATATCAATGATTTATAGAAAAAAAAATAATAACAGAAAATCAGATAGGAGTAAGGTTCGAAAAAGAGTTGCTTGTAACTTTTCAAAAATAGACATGCTAAAAATAAAATAATTTATAAGACACTGAAGACTTAAAATTATAAAAATGCTCATTCTCATCCAATCACGCTCAGCGGTTATAACAATAAAACACTTTAATAATTCAGAAAGCCTAAACTAACTCTTGCCGTGATATAAAAATGCTTAAAAACTTTTCAAAATCTCAAATAACTTTAGAAATGTTTGTTCTTTTCAATAAAACAATGTTTAAACTTGTTAAAATTTTAGAGTAGACTTATTTTTAGATATTTTTTTATTTAAAAAAATATTGAAAACATTTTTTCCTCAAAAAATATTTGTCGTATGGTTGGTTATGTGGTTGTGGGGGGTTTAATTTTTTTTGCCGATTAGTAATTTATTAAACTATTCACGATTGTTTTTGAGCACATAAATATTTGGTCGAGATGTTTCGTAACTCGATAAATTAGTATAAATAAATATAGCTTTTAAAATGTTCGCTAGATTTTGACATGATAAAACGTAGTACCCACGCATGCAAAAAAAGCTTTTAATTTCATCATGTGAAATATGAAGTTACTACTAGGTAAAACAAATGTATCATTTTTGTTGCAGCTGTGTTTAAAGATAGAGAGGATGTAGAAAGTAGACTCTCCTGATCAATGATCAATGTGACTTTTTATAGAATTGTTGAAAAGGAAATAGCTATTTGTCGGCTGATTTGGAAATATTATCTTTTCAATTTGTTGTGGTAGTTGTCGATTTTAGATTACGGTAGGTAGTTGAAAGATAAATGGATTTCTAAAAAAATTTCTTGTTAAGATGTCTATAGCTTTTTGTTGTAATGAGTTATAAAAAAAATTAAACGTTGCATGTAATCAAGTCGAATCGTTTAATATAATTTTTCCAAATGTTTCTTGCTATTATTAGCACTAAAAATTTATATGTTAAAAAATGTAGAGTACGGTACAAATTAAGAGCCTGTCCATAGCATAGGTAGCATAAGTAACGCGCTCCTTGTTCATTTTACTGAGTGAATTCTAAATACTTTTGATAATTACGAATATTAATCACATTACCGTTGAAATGGCACAAAACTTTAAAAAAAAAGCGATGGCTAGACTAGAAAAATTTTAAATAATTTTACTTTGTCTATCCCTGCGACTTTTTTCTCGTGAAATTTTGCTGCTAAATAAAATTTCTTTTCGTTCCGTAAATATTTGTAACCCTGATATGATTCTGACTCTCCATGTGGTTGGTTGGCTTTCTTTCATGGTTGGCTTTTCGACTTAATGTTGAACTTATTATTATCTACTTTATTATTAAATATTCGTAGTGGAAATATTATTTTATCTCTTTGGTTGATAAAAATGAAACAAAGATTTTACAAATCGTGCGAAATATAAAATCTTTCTAAAAATCAGTTCATAGACTATAAAATATAAAATTACTGGAGTGGGTTGTATTTATTAGCTCATTTTTTTGACCGCGAGCGCTGGTCAAATCTGGAAATTCTTTTGTTGCGTTGTAAAAATATTTCGGTGGCCCCGGCAAGTTTGTTGACACATGGCATTATTATGTTTGCATTCTGTGCGGTCTAAATATGCAACCACTAAAATGTATTTTTTTAAAGACTTTTTTGAAATGTAAACTAAAACAGTTCCAACAGACTCGTTTTAAAATATTTTTGGTATTGATAATTTTTAGTGAATCTACAACATTGATGAACAATTTTGGCCATTTTGGTTTATCTTCTTACTACAATTTTTGATAATTTTTTTATATTATCTTAAAAAAATTTGTTAGATCAAAATATCGTTTAATTTATTTAAATAAAATTCTTTAAGTTATGTACTGAAAAACGTTCGTAAAAAATTCAACTCATAATTGTTCACAACGTAAAAATTACAGTTCTGAAACAAATCACAATTGATAAAAATTCAAAGGAAGACAGTTATCGACCATGAAATTTGAAATTCATAACATAAACAAGAACGGCAGTTAAGATGGAATGTGGAATTTGGAATGAAATGTGGAATGTTTCACACGGAGGAAATATAGGACGCTCTCGTAAACATGCAATCTCTCGCCCTTGCCCATGCACTTTAAATCTATTTGGCGCTTCTTCACTTTTAACGTCTGCTGGTTTTTTTGCGCGTGAATTTGATGTGTGTGTGTGAAAGAGAAAGAAAGAAAGAGAGAGAGAGAGAAAGAGAGAGAGAGAAAGGAAGAGAGAGAGAGAGAGAGAGAGAGAGAGAGAGAGAGAGAGAGAGAGAGAGAGAGTGTGAATGTTTTGTTTCGACACGTGTGTGGACCAGTCTGGTCATTATTTTGAATTCTTTCTGTGTGCCTTTGTTTATACAATACTAACACACGTATACGTATGCTACACGTACATGTGATGTTAGTAAACAAGTTTAATGAATTAATACACAGTGGGTTTTGAGTTGCTTTTTTAAAATAAGAGTTGTGCAATAATTTCAAAATATAAAACTTTTCATGCATTCATCAGTCATCATTATCGCATCTGCTACTACAGCTACAGTTTTCGTAAAAAATGTCTCAACTTTTTCGTTCATTAAAAAATTTTCAGTTTTTTGAAAAAGTCAGTATGTAAATCTGCTCAAGACGTTGTCTCAAATGACTTAATTTTTATTCTTTTCCTTCATCTGGTCTTTTTTATGTTGCAATTTTTTGCTAGCAAAATTCGAGATAAGACTTATAATCTTTAAGTTGTTTTGTCTGCAGCATGTCATTTTTTGTGTCGTAATTTTTTAGTCTTTGTTGTGAATTTTGTTTTTCAGACAACTTTTTTAGCTTCTGCATACCAGCCACTGTCACTTTTGATTGATTGGTTGTTATTAAATTATTCAACTGTTTGCTGCTGTTAAAGTTAATTAATCAGGATTAATATTTTGTGCTGTGGTTCCATAATTTTGTTTTGTTTTTACAATTTCAATAGAAAGACTACAACGATGTTGCGGTTTGCATATTTTTCAAATGCAATACTTATTCATCTCTTACATATGCATTGATGCTGGTGGTCATGACATTCAATCAATTACTGACTACTAATTATTATGCAATTACTAAAATTCAGATATTTGTTCCAAGGGAATTACAAAAAATTAATATGGTCTGAAACAAATGTTTCAAAATTTTTTATAAAAGGCCACTCTAGAATCATTTTTATTAAAAATTTTGAGATGTTTTTCAAGAAAGTGCGTAAAATTTCTTGATAGGAGAAATTTCTTGATAGTTTTCTTAGCTCTAATGCGAATGACTCTTCTTGGAAGCATCAACCAACCAAAGATTCAAATAATAATTTGAAGAACATTCTACAAAATGAATAATGCTAACAGAGTTGGCCACAGATGTTGCTTGTTAATGCTGATCTCAATTGATTTTGATGATGTTGAAGTTGCATTTGATTTTCAATTCCCTGGTTTAAGTTGCAGTGTACGGCGTTGGTTTCATTGATGCTCTTTCATTGTTGATACATTAATAAAACTGTCCATGCCGATGAATCTGACAGTAAATATTTTTCACAAAAGCAATTTATAATTTATTACATCTCAAGAATAATGTTCAGACCTGCAAAAAGCATTTGTTAGCAGCTTATCATGACAAGATGCAATTTACTTCGTTCAAAGGTGCTCCTAAGTTAAGAAAATGATAAATGGTGATGCAAATGTGGCGTTGATGAAATATTTCATCATGTACTGGAGTGAATGAAGTTTGCTTCTCTGCATGATGGTGGAAAGATTGCTTACTCTGCAAACGGATGGGATGCTGACGATGATGATTATGACGATGTAAAATGAAAAACAATTTAACTTCTAATCAGTAATTCAAATTATCAAAGTTTAACTAAATATTTTTACTGTGATAACTTGGATTTATTTTATTTACACTTTGAACTTTTTTTTATGAAAGTTTTCCAGCGAGAGATAGTTTGCAAATGATAAATTCATTTTGTCAGACTGATCGATCACCAATCCATCAACATTGACATATCTATCTATCACTCCAAATATTTTTTCAAAAACCGATTTATATTTTAAATAATACTTTTCTACGTTTTTTCATTTTGTTTCGTCACATGAGATCAGATTACACAAAAAGAAGTTTGCTATTTTCATAAAATTAGCAAAAATAAATGGTCTACACACATAAATAATATCAACATAAGAAAATACGGATTACATTTATAAGAAGATTAATAATTTAAAAATCACCCTCAAAGAAGTCTAAACGTTAAAAACGGCCGTTTACAATGCTTTATAAATAAAATAACATATGGCCGGTTAATTTTTCAAAAAAAAAATTCAATTAAACTTAAATATTCTAATTATTCTATTCTAAAACACTATAATTCTATTCTAAAACAGTATAAAAAATTTAGTGCCATTGAAATCAAACGCACTTGAATTTAGGTATCTGTAAACACAGTACCAGACTACAAAGAAAGAAAGCACTAACCATAAATTTAGATTGACAAGCGTACTTTTGTATTATAATATTCCGCTAAGTAAAGGTAATTTTTAAAAAAGTTAATGCCAATATAGCTTTTTTTATTTAAAAAATTTAGAATTTAATTCAAAGTTAAAAATTAAAAGGTTTTTGAACATGATCTAAAAATCTTCAGTGACCATACCGAGAGATAAAAGATTAAAGAGTTTCATTAAATTCAAAAGAAATGAAAAGGTTCTGAAAATTTTTTTTCATCCTGCCTAGGTTTTTGAATATTTTAGTTTATTTATTTTTTGCCTCACTTCTATAATTTTCATTTTATTGTCGATAAATTTAAAAAAATATTTTTTTCAGCTTTTTTTGCTAAATAACAGAGAAGTTAATACATTATTTTCAAACGTATGAATAGATAGATAAATAAATAAATAAGTATGAATAAATTTATAACAAAGAAAAAAAGACACAAAAAAGAAAATAAGAGAAAAATATAGAAAAAATAAAAAAAAGCGAATTCTTTTTCATGATTAATTATGAAATTGAATAAATAGTGGTTAAAAGCTCATTTGAATCGTCGTTATGAATTAAAAGTGACGCGAACCTGATGCTGCAAAATACGTTCTGTTTAGGCAAAAAATTATTCTTTAACGTTTTCGTTGAAAAACTGACGCCTAGTATTTTTGTGTTGGTGCACAGAAAAGTTGATGACTGTAGGTGACTTTTGCATGAGATGTTGTTTGTTAAATGGTCGTTTCTACCATTTGTTTGCATTGTCTTGTCATTTTAATTCTCTTGGTCAGTGGATACTTTTATTCTCTTTTCAAATTTGATGGAAATTATGTTTTTATGACGTTATTATGGAATCATTTTCTTTGTAAGATGATCGTATAATGTCCCTTTTTAGAAGGTCGTTACGTATCACTTCATGCATTCCATGTCCGCCTTGGTTCTGCTGCTTGCCCTCTTTGCGTGGTTATGTTTGCCACACGCTTTTTAATATGGTTTATTACTCTTACTAATTTTATTATAATTCAAACAATATTTTGTTAGACTTTTCATGTGTTTTTTGGTTTTTGCTATTTGCTCAACTGCCATTGGTGTTATTATTGAATAAGATCGATGAAGAGAAGATTAAATACTGTGTTGAGAATGAATCGGATTTTTGATCTTAGAAATGAAATGTACGTAATCTCATGCCATTTATTTTTAACGTGATCTCTCAGTAAAAACATATCATCGATAAGTTTTTTAACGTTCTCATTATTTAGGCCAAATATTTTAGCTTCTGACAATAAATATACAGTACATTGAAATTTTAAATGGAGGTTGACTAAGTAAGATTCAAATTAATCTATTATGATTATTAGTTCATGTATGTATGTATGTATGTATGTATGTATGTATGTATGTATGTATGTATGTATGTATGTATGTATGTATGTATGTATGTATGTATGTATGTATGTATGTATGTATGTATGTATGTATGTATGTATGTATGTATGTATGTATGTACGTATGTATGTACGTATATATGTATGTATGAAAACAAATCTTATTTAATTATTCCCATTTTTATGGGTACGTTAAATGAGAATCTGATAACATTATACATTTGGTCGCGCGTGCTTCATTGTAGATGAAAGTAATACGTACAGCCGACATTGAGATGAGTTGGGTTAATAAGCGAACTACTTAGCACAGACGGATTAGGTACTTACTGTTAACCATGCCATGCATTTGTCTCACTGGTACGTAGATGACTATTGTTAACAAATTTATTTTGTTAGCATAAATTAAATTTTTATAACAATTTAGGATTCATCAAAATGTTTCCGTTACATAATTACAAAATCAATTTTTTTTTGGCAAAAGTTGAAACGTTATCAGCAGATGATATGACGGCTAACAAGCAAATATTTCCGACACATTTTCCAATTTAAAGAGTCGCGGCCTTACATTATCATTGTAGATTCATCAGTTTCAGCAGCAGTCGCTTTTGACAATAACACAAGTTCCAGAAAAGATGAACGAAAACAACGTTAATATAATTCCAATATATTGGTGGCAGATGTTGAAGGTTGTCCTCAAGTGCAGATTTAGAAAATGTTTCTCCAACAGATAAAACAAAGCTTGATCAATTTGATGTACGTGCGAATCTAACAATTTAATTAAAGAGAGGTATTTATCTTAACACGGCTTTGTTTAGCAGGGAGTGCTGAGAAAAATGTTGCAACTACAACAATTTTACGAACTGCATGTTGATAAAAATGTTTATTTAGGTAATGGAAATCTTATTAAAACAAATGAAACGTTTAATTGAAAATGAAAGAGGAGAAATGTTTTGAAGCATTAACGATGGATCGTCATCGTGTGGTTTCATTCAAGTTTGATGTGGTTTAAATTTTATGTCCAGTTCAAAAAGAGAAATTCGGCTTTTGATTTATTTATCTTCAACTGCCATGCGCATGCATGCATTAGAACAGCATTGAGAAGAAACCTTCAAAATATTTTATTGTTTTTGAAAGTTTTGAAAATAATTTTGCTAATGCTTTTGCAATATGTCTATATCATTTAGTTTTAAACTAATAGCATTAGCTTATGTATTATTGCAACTAGATAGCAAACCAGGCAGTAGTTGTTGATAGATGAGAATGTTTCAAAAAAGTAGATATTTGTGTGTGATTTTGTATTCTTTACATTGTTAGATGATACAAATTACGTGATATACAAAGATGGGCCACACATCAAGTCATAAACCTTCTCGTTTGTTAGACTGCTCGTATACCATGCTTTGTGATTATGTTGGCCAGACATGCAAAGATGTAAGCATGAAATTTTGCTTGACCAGCATAACGATTATTTTGCAACCATACAAACAACAACACATTACAATCTGATTACTTCACTGCATTTTGACGTGCCAACATGGCTGGAGAAATAATCTCACGTAATCCTTGCTGTATAAATGCCTGCACCTCAATATGTGCTGCAATGTTTGTGTCTGTATGCCTGGGTATGCATGCATTTGTGCGAGAAATAGAAGGAGTGAGTGAGTGAGAGAGAGAGAGAGAGAGAGAGAGAGACGCCAGCAACAATTGTCTTTTTGGTTGCTCGAAAATTTAATCAAGCTATCGTAACGCAAACAGGGACGACACGAATTAGCAAAATTAATTAAATAAAATGTCCTCATAAGAAGGTAAAAATTTTGGTTGTAAGAGAGCGAGTGTTAGAGCAACAAAACACTTGAGTACATGCACTGCGCGTTCATGTCGTGCGTGACGCCTTTCAAAAGAACCTTGGAGGTATCTGAATTACAAACCTCCATCTTAAAATGAATGGCTGACTTTTAAAAAAATTTTTGAAATAACTCGAGTATGCAAGAAGGCTGAAGATTTAAATTCATATAATATCGTGTTTTTGTTCTTTATTAATTTAATTCGAATTTAATTCGTGTACTTTTTGAAAAAAATTATTTATTCTCACATCAAATTTGAACACCGTAACACAATTAAACGCATACAAATCTACAAAAATTAAAAACATGGATCTTCACTATTATAGTTATTTAACAGAGTTGATTGGCACACCTACTGCTTTTTTGCTATCAATGATAACCTTAAACTCTATTGTATGCCCAGAAACTAACTGAATTTGTGGTAGTGTTGCTTGATAGTTAATGATAAGCCATGCAAACTTACTTCTAATATATGGGTAAATATATTTAATACTTATACGGGCAAATATTTTTATGTTTTATTTTCAAAGCAATATCTACGCTTCATTAAAGTTGTACGCATTTGCGCATGTCAACGAATGTAAGCGTTCACTTTTGAAGAGTCTCGAAAATTTCTTCTCCAAATTATTTCTATATTAAGCAAATATTTGTGAATAGCTAAAAAAATGTTGTTCGCTGTTGTTAACTTTTCACTTGGATAATTGCTATTTTCAGTTCACATGCGAGTGCGTTCTTTGCAAACTTTAACAACCCCATTTGATGCTGTTAAACAACTTTCAGAGCTCCTATCATTCAATTTATTGTTCGTCACAGTTTTTGTCGACCATTCCACGAAATTATTATTATTTCCAGTGCACGAGTCATTCATTAAATTATTAAATGAAATATTTAAAAAAATTTTTATTTTGTATTTTATAATAAAAACCAGAATTTATTCGCAAATTATGTTCAATTGGCAGGTATCAATCAAAGAATAATTTTATTCTTAATCGTTTTGAACTAACAATGGAGCAAAATAAAAAAATTACTTCTGTACACAACAACGATTGGTTCGCTATGTGCATCTTGTGTATGTATGTGTTTGTTTATGTATGTGTGTTTGCGTGTTTGTGAATGTGTGTGTGTGTGATTGTGTAGGTGTGATTTTTTGTTTGTGTGTCATACCGAAACTTTTTTGTTATAAAACTCATTGTTTTAACTATAAATAAGACGCATTTCATTACACCATCTATAGCTACAAAATGTGAACGAAATAAATTAATAAATAAGTCTGGTTACTTCATAATTGTCAATAAAATGGCGCTATAAAAACATGAACTGTCCTCATTCTTTACGACGCAAAATATTTTGATACTCCGTTTATTTTCCTTTGAAACTTGAGACCATATTACTGCTAAATTTTTTTGGAATTTAATTTAAAACACTAAGTAAGCTAATTTAAAAACGTGTCTACGTAGTTTTCTGTGAAATTTAAGTTTATACGGCTTTCCATTAAAGATTGTCACGCATTGAGGTGGGGAGGGGGTTGAAAGGAGTGAGACATTTTGTGGCAATAGGTAGCTGGCCGGTTTTACTTGGCTTTTTTTAAATTTCTACAGCAACTTTATAAAATGACGTTAACATGTTTATTTTTTTAAATGTTACTCAGTTTTGTATTTGTTAAGTACATGTCAAAGAAATTTACGTACTTCTTCAGCTTTTTCATTTTATTCCCAAAATTACGTACTTTTTTGTTTAGACACAGCGCTGTTAAATGTGGTTGATTTCAATTGTCAATTATCATTCTTAATATTGATAATTTACATAAAACATTTTAAATTGTTAGCAACCAAATGGTAATTTTCAGGAGTGAAGTAGCCAGAATTGTGACGTGGGAGTTGACAAATTTTACACTTTGAGACAGGAGAGGGGCGAGTCAAAAAAAACTTCATGAACAGTCCTTATTCTCATTTATTTTTACTCCTTTTTTTGTTCCTTTCAATGTAACAATATCATCACATCATCGCGCAACAATACTGAAACCAGCCAGCCGTCATGAGGCTTGTCTAGAATGATCTCCAGTTTTTGGATATTTCAGTTAAAAATTTAAGACTTCAAATTCAGAAAGCTCAGTTCAATAGAGAATATTCTTTAAAATTATAAATTTGAATCTTGAATGAACAACTCACTCTGCAACTCAGTTACTAAATAATTTTATTATTTTTTCAACTGTCATCCAAACATTGTGGTAATTTCACAAAAAGTGAAGGACACAAAGTGGTCAAAATGTAAACCTCGACAATTTAAATCAATTAACATACAGGCAGGCAAAAATGTTTTTATAATTATTTTACCTTTTAGCTCTTAACGAAATAAATCAACTCATTAATATCGGCAACCTTACAGATTTATGTAATAAACTTGGATTTTATTAACAAGAGTATTGAGTGACCTGTATTATATCAATTTTTACGAATTACTTCAGCCTCCCAAAAATGTGTTATCATTTTTCTTTGCAAACTAAACTAAATTTTGTATGCGAAAACATACAGGAACTTGCAAAGAAGATACAACAACATGCATAGATATAAAACCACATGCAGATAAATGTATAATACAGAAATGAAAGTAACATACAAAGGCATACAGCTGCACGCAAACGATTTCACTAACGCATGAAGATAAAAATTTTAATTGACTGTCTAAAAGTTTCATTCAACTGAGTGGTTGCCCTCGAAGAAATGCTCATTCACCTAATCATCTTTTCGGGTTACGACCTTGTTATTATCAACACATCAACGCCTATACACATGATGACGTCTATATGCGAGAGTATATATATATATATACTTACCTATATTTTGATGGTGTACTATATCCTGATTATATAAAATTATATAAGCTTTATATTTTTAAGCTCCTTAGCTTAGTTATTCTGTCACCAAAAATTTTTCATTGGAAGAAAAACGGAAATTGATTTATGAAGAGTGCCTTCTTGTTGAAGATGTAGACCGTATTTCCCAGAAAAATAACAACTATGAGAATGTCAGATTATTTTTTTCGAAAACATAAATTGTTCTGTATTGGCATGTTATTGGCGTTCGGGATTGTTGTCATTTTCGTATTTCCTTAAAAATGATGTGCCGGTCAATGACCTCATTTTGCTTTCTGAATCCGGCATTGCGTTAACTATTTGGTAAATAGGGTTTCTAATATAATCAAATTAAAATTAAAAAATTGACAATGAATGATTATATTTAAAACACAGAAAACTTTTAAAACTATTTGCTAGAAATATAGAGTAAGTTTTCATGAAACGTCTTTGCGTGCTAGTTTTATGGAAAATGTAATTTTACCTTTCCACTAATTTTACCTTTCAACTAATTTTACCTTCCAACTACTATATCATTAAAAATGACTTTCCAATGAATTATATTAAAACGAAACAAGTTGTAAGAATTTGTTGGTTGCAAATTTGCGCTGGTGATTTGGAAGAATTTATTAAGAGGCGCTCAGGCATCTATGTACAAAAATTGATGGAAGCCATAAATTAACGATGTGAAGCCGTCTGTACAATTAGTTCATTACATCATTACATCTCTTCATCAACAATTGCTTTTGTTGCTGCTTTGTAAATATTTAACTGTAGAACTGTTGTTTTCAAAATGTATCTATTTATCTATTTATTACATTACTTACTCTCTTTACAATTTTTCACAGGTATCATTAATAAAGTTTTAGTTGAAAATAAAAAACATGTCATCAAAAACAAAAAAACTTATCTATGTAAAATAAGTATGAACATTTCAACTTACTGAGTATAAATTGGAAATAACTAAACAAATATATAAGCCGATGGTGACTTGAACACGTATTGTAACGAACAGTAATGACATTCGTAGAGGGTTAAGTCCTACGGCAACATTCCCACGCAGGCAGGCAGGCCATATACTTTATTTATTTCGTTACATTATTTGGCCTCATAATTTTATTACGCAACATTCCTTTCTTCAGTTTTGCTGTTGTTAAGTTCTTACTGTCAGCACACAATCCAACGATAATTGGAAAATAAGATGCAAAATAAAAATTATAATAAAAAATATAGATTGATACTATAAATGGATGTAAAGGGATATAAAATGATATAAAACAATGAAAAAATGGTTTAAAATAATATAAAATGATATTAAGCAATATAAAATACTAAAAAAAATTTTTTCATGTTATTAAATTTTCTGATTTTTCTTCACGTTCAGCTGAAAGAATATTCAATCGAGTGTGCAAGCGACATTTTTTCTCGAAGCGTTATTTTTACAAAAGCAGAACAACTTTTTCAAATGAAAATAAAATTTTTTCAAATCTTTAGGAGTCAAAAGTACACGTTTATGCCATATTTTAGAATTTTATCTTTTGGGAGGGGGTAGCAAATGGGCCTTCCCACCCAAAGTTGGTGGTACCTAACCCACGCCATGACCATTAATCTATAGTCGATACTTAGAACCTTGAACATCTTCAACCACGTCATATTCCTCATCATCATTGTTACTTTGGCAAGAAATTTGTAAAAATGAACATAGTTTTAAAACAATTTTTTACGGAAATGTCTAATGTTTGCTATAAAAGAAAATAAAGTGCTACAATAAACAAATAAATTCAATTATTTATGAATGATCAAATTACGCTTAAATTTAAATCGAAAATTTTCATCATCGTTTATTTGTTTTTGAGAGAAAATTAAAAAAAATTTCAAATTGAATGATGCGAAAGAAAAAAAATTAACAACACATCGAATGAGGAGTTTGAGAATATTCAAAATTTCATTAATTTAACATTTGAAAAATCATCTCTAGTACGCACTCTCTCTCTTTCTCTCTCTCTCTCTCTCTCTCTCTCTCTCTCTCTCTCTCTCTCTCTATGTCTATATCCTAACATAAATATAGCCATTCGCCGCACAAGCTGATGTTAAGTTAACATTTTTAAAGGATTACATTCTGAAGTGCGGTTGTTAATAATTTGAGAGGTCTTTAACAAAATGAACTTTCAAATAAATTTTAAATTTTAATTTCTATTAGTAAAAATGGTAAAAAATTAAACTTATAAACATATTCTACGAAAGTAATATCAAGAGTGATTTTCAAAATTTGAACTTATTTGGTTACTCTCCACCTGAAGTTCAACTTTCCCCCCCCCCCCTTGTAGAAAAAATACTTTTTGATTGTTTAGCATTTACAGAGCTAATTTCAACAAGCAAATAATAATAATAATAGTTATAAAATAAATAATTTAAAACTATGAATAGAATGGAAAGTTAAAATGAAATAGTTTTTTAATTTTGATTCTTCCGAAGCGTGCAACGCCAAAAAATTGGAGTTTGATTGATCGGGCAGGAACTTATATCAGCAAGTGGTGGAAAATTGGAAATGAAAAGTTGTTTTAGACGACATTGTTGATGATGTGACGGAAGCTTTCATTGTTTCTGTTGTGGACTCTAATTCATTTGAATTTATGTTTAGTTTTGAAACATAATACTAACTAACGACTGTTAGTCTCAAAAATAGTTCTTTTTGTCAAAATTCTACATAATTGAAAAAATTATCTTTATAACATTTTTTAAACAACGAATAACTTTATATTAAGTTTAATTGAAAAAAAGCAAGATACATTAATAATATTTAAAATAATTTTGCTTATTATTTTTTTTTTATTTAACATTGTTGAAATTTGTGTGATTAATTTGGTTTATTTTAAGAAAAATTTCTTAAGCTGTTTGGCAGATTTTGAGGTTCGTTTATTTCTATCACTTGTCTTTTATTACAAGGTTCAATCAGCAAGGTTTTTGTTTTAAAAATGAAAGATTATATTCAATATTTTTTAGTTATTCCGCAAAGTTTACTAACATTTTATCTATATAGAAATATAATCAAAAGTTATAAAATATTCAGCGCTTGCCAACAAATCACAAATACATAAACAAACAACCGGTTCAAATTTCGATTAAATTTTTCATTTCAATTTCTTGTTAGTCGCTTTTGAATGGAGAAAATAAATATATTTCATCATTCAAAATTTCAAACTTATTTCATTCACACCGTCCAAAAATACTAAAAATTTCCCATTCAATGAAATTTCAAACTTTTTTCAACAGACGTTTGTTTGCGAGTTCTTCATTGCGTAATAAATTCTTCACACGTCCAGCGTTTGTGCTTATCGGTTTACAATTTAGAAATTTAGTTTTGAAAAGTATTTTAAAAATTGGTCTACATCTTTACTGGAATTTACTTTATTGAAAAAATTTGTGTTCGAAACATGAGAACGATCTGGTATGAGCAAGCACGAGTGTGAAACGGAACAGTTTCTTTTTTCAGTCCACTGAGGAATGTTGACTTCACACGTACGAGAATTTCTCACCAGATTTGAATACTAGGGTAGTAATTTAAATGTCTGATTTAAATGTAAATATAAAAAACGAATAAGATAATTTAAAATAATTTTTTACAAACAAAAATGCTCATTTTGCAATTCATTAAAAACGTGATAAGTTAAAAATTATTAAAAAATGTTGTGAGAGATTGAGTCTCCATGGCTAGTCCAAATTTTAAAAATAGATAAGCTTTCAAATTTTGTTCCAGGCACAGAATTATGGAATTATTGCATGCAGTTCCCATGCTGGCATCCGAATTTTTAAAAGCGGTTCTAGAAGTTACTTTGTCTACCCGTGGGAAGGGAGGTTTTCAATTTGTAAAAACAAAAATTTAGCTGACGACCGGCGTGAATTTTTTAATAAAAGTTCATGACCGGGCTGGGGGAATTTTGAAAAAAATTTCAATTTTCACTTTAAGAATTAGTTATTTTCAAAAGTGCTCATTTAAAAAATTGTTGTAAGTTGTTTGAAAATTTTCAAGTTTTTTCTTCTATATTATTGGCGAAACCGTTTTTCAATGTAAAAGATTATTTCTGAAACTGCAAACTCCTGGTATGCAGGCTCAGCTTGATGAGAATACTTGTGAATAAACTCTACTTTGAAATGAATAAGTCTTTGAAAACGTTCAAAGAAACTTTGCGTTAATTCCACGGCACTGATTACAAGCATGTTCGTCGTTCATCACTTTCTAGTCAACAATAATGCTAAAACAGCAAAGATAAAAATTGAACTATAGAGAGTGAAACTCAAAATAAAAATTTCTTAACCGTGCTCACAAATAACAGAGAAAAAATGTTGCCGCAACTTGCTCTGTTCATTTTTAAGCTGGCCTCCAAGACGTCTAGATTTTTTCAACAGACAAAATTTCAAATAATTTAATTTTGGCTGTTCGTTTAGTTAATTAAATTTTTTGAACGAACAACACTTTTTTCAATTAATTAAATATTTTAAATTAATTAAACTTTTTTGACCAAATCTGCTCATGAAGACAATTGGTTTGTGGCTATGTTTTCGCTTCCTTTCCATGAAATAATTTATATTTGAAATATTTATTTTTTAATTTTAGAACAAAAATTGCTATAACAAATTTCTTTTAACTAAAGAAAATTATTTCTAAAAATAACTGGAGCAGATTTCATGGAATTGATGAAAGAAAAAATGTAATCACAGCATGAACCTATGCCCAAAACAAGTTGTCTGCAATAACTTGTTGTACAACCTCTCCTCAACCTAAAACATACCAGCTCAATAAAAGCAAAAAACCATCGTCATCATCATTTATAATCTTTTTTAATAACTGTTACATAGTTAGCTGGAATGGCACACGTCGCATCCTCTCCTCCTCAGCTTCTGATGAACATAACTGGCCTGATGATTGTGATGGAAGTGATGTACGTGTTGAAGGCTGTACGGAGCCACGTGATGTGAAAAAATCACGTGATACAAATACGTTGCACGTGATGTTTGCTTGGCATAAATAATCTGAATTCACAACGTTTGATGTAAAGCAGTTGGTGTAAACAACCTGAATACAAACAACAGACGAGATGCACGTTTAATATTGCAAATAATTTTATCGTACGTCGTCTAATGTATGTTTATGCCACCTCCTCCAGGCCACACCAGCCACCAACACCAGACACACACGCACACACACAGCCAGAGACAGATACATAGGTTGACTCACAGTCCAACTGTCTGTCCAAACATTATTTCATTGCCACACGCATGCGTGCTGGGTCGTAAATTTTAGCGATCGTTTTGAATGCTTATAATGCACTGGGCGTCTTTTGTTTAAAAATATAGAGAGAAAATACGTCAACACCAACACAAATGAAAATTTTCATTATCACCAGCTTCTTCCTCTTTTCTTCACCACCATCTTCATCATCTTTTCTTTCATCTGCATAAAAACAATTATCTTTGGAGCATCATTTCTCATCTGCATCAGCCGATCAAAAATCCTCCACCAATCTACTTCAGCACTCATTCCTCAGAGGAACCGTCATCATTCATCTTCGTCATCCTCTTCCTCCTCATCTTCATCATCACCATTATAATCTTTTTTAACAACTGTTAATAACCCAATTATCATCATAAGAATGACTTAATAAGAATGACATCCCCATCACCCTTACTAACTTGACCACTACCACCACATCACCATCACAACCACACTATCATCATCATCACCCTCACACTATCATCATCATCATCAACATCATCATCCCCACACTATCATCATCATCATCACCACCACTTAATCATCATCCTCATCCTCTCATCACCATCCAAATGATAATCGTTTTTACAAGACTTGAGGAACGTTGATAGTTCATAAGTGTGAGAATTGTTTATTGTTTGAATGTCAGCCTGGATTATGTGTCGCAAATAATTAATGATATAATTAGTTATATAGTTAATTACGTGATTAATCAATCAGTTAATTTGTTATGCACAATTTTTTTGTTTCAGTACAATTTTTGTTCTAGCGTCGCAGATTCAACGACGAACAACGACTATATTTATTTATTTAATAAAAAATCGGCTTCGGCGAGCCCCTAGCCAATAAATTAAATTAAATGATTGGTCTCGATAAACTTGAAGAAATAAAAGTTACTTATTACAATGAATAATAATATAGTTGATAATAATTAATTGTTTTTTCAGAAATTGATTCATTGTTATTTTGATATTATTGGACGAATAAATAGATAAGTGAATAAATAAAAAAAAACCTAATTAATTAATTATTTAATTAAAGTTAATTTAGTTTTAGGAGTTGACAGTTTTCTGGAAAGATTAACGCGAGAAAGACGTTAAGTCATCGTTTGGATAGATAAATTTGAAAATAGTGTCAAACCAACCGATTGCTTTCATCGTCTTCGTCTCTGGGCCAATAAATAACAATCCTTAACTTTCCAGCTTATTACGATGTGGAAAGTTCAAGCGCGAGGAGTTGTAGAGCACAACGAAACATGTCTTAAGAGTCGGAGTATGAAAAATCATCATCCTCCTATTTGTTGCTGGATTTTATGGAGTTAAGTTTAATGGTAAAATGCTGAACTTCATTTCATAAATTTAATTGTTTTCATTTAATAATTTACAATAACACCTGATACTTTCGAGTGAACATGTTCAAAATAAAGCTTGCGAACGACACAAAATATGTAAACTTTATAAGTGGTGTTAAATTGAACGCTTGTGCAAAGTGCATGCATCAGTACGAATCCATATACAAACAAGTCTGCGCCTCTTATGAGTCGCGATCCCACAAGAGGCAAAATTATTCAGAACAGGAGCGAAATGCGTGAGTCAACCAACTGATATTCTTGCACAAAACCGATTGTAAGAACATTTCCAGACAATCCACGTTGTAAACCTTCAGAGAATACATCGTAGAAAATGTACTGCAATACAGTCAGAAAATGAGAAACATCAAAAGCAAACTGGCAGTTGCGAGAAAATGTGAAATTTGTCCGCCTTCCTCCTACAGGCCTTCCATAGTTTATATTTTCATTTAGTTATGTCAGGGACAGTATGCTTTGTACAACACATTTCTCTAAAAAACTTTTTTGAAAATTTAAAAACCTTTTTTGAAAATGTAAGTTTCAAGGAAAGAGCCAATAAAACACGCATTAAATTTTTATAATTTTTTTTTTACGCGTCTTTATATTTAAAAATGTTGAATCAGGGGTTCGTGTTTTTGATATTATTTATTGCAAATAGCTTTCTACGTACATCTATCAAAATTTCATTTCATCTGCCATCATAAATACAGCACCAACGGCAACAGACAACAAATTGCGTTGCAACGTCTTCGAGATGTTTCGAGACGAGACGTCATTAATCATTCATGGTCAGTCTTGTAATTTTTTTTCATCAAATTAATTCTCCTGCGGTCAAAAAATTCTGTTTCAATTTTCAAGTTCAAAGTTTAAATGAGATATATTCCAAGTTTGCAATTGGCGGCTGTAACTTTTTGCATTCATCAGAATTTTGATATAATAAAAAGTGCAAAATCAAAAATAAAACGAACCGCGAAAATAATTACCATTATTATAATTATTGTCATATAATTTTTAAACTGTTGAATGTTTAGTGGCCCGGAATATTTTGATTGAATTTGTGAACGAAAAAGATAGCACCAATATAACCAGTTAGTAGGTAGTCTATCATTCCTTAATCTCTGTGCTGAATCTCCGCCACTATTTCAAATATATCACCTGCATGGATGGTTGTGGTTTCAAAAATCGCTTCGTCGAGAATTCCTATATTATTTACTGATCGATTGATTCATCAATATTTATACTGTTCAATTGAGCCGTTACTTAAATTCAAGTAAATGAATCATAAAAACAAATGAAGAGCCTATTTAAATCAAAACTTAGCAAGAACCTGAGCACGTGTAACCTTCCACTTCAACCTCCCACTTGGTTTGTTGGCCGGTTGCCGCATCTTTTAAGTTCAGCTTCCATAATGTATGCACGTACATAAACTCAACTCAATTAGGAAAAGTTGGCAATTTAGACCTATCTGTCATCCGTTTGGTGGAAAGAGATATAAAGTTGCGACGCGGTGAGGCTCCCTTCATTTGCATGCAGTTCACGTTGTTAGGGGTTTGTATTAATACAGTTGCCTGTGCTGGTGACTGATTGAACTCTCTACCGCAGGGCTTGATTGATTTTTCTCGTGAATTAGTCCATGTGATCACATTATCTATTTATTCAACTTATATTATTAAATATCTCTAATTATGATTTGGTTGCTTATTTATTGCATTTCTAAATTATATTAACTCGCCTGTTGAAATGTAAGCCTCCAACTTTATGTATAGGACCTTGGATAGAGAGATGACTTGTTATTATTATTGCTACGTACGTCTCAAAATCAAAAGAATATTTTAATCTTTCTAAAAAGTTATTTAAACTTTAGCGAAACAAATTAAAAGTAAAAAGACACAAAACAGACACAAAAAAAATCCAATTCGAATTTAACTAAAAGTTTTTAAAAAATTACAAATAATCATTTTCATAAGCAGGTAATTTTTGAAAATATATAATTATTTTCTATGACATGCGTTTTTATGTAATAATAATCAATTCTAGTGTAGAAAAGTCGTATAGAAACACACATACAACACACACACACACACACACAGAGAAAGAGAGAGAGAGAAAGAGAGACACGCGGAACGGATTTACATAACAGGATATTTTGCGACAAGACAACGCTACTACCTACCTCCCTCCAGAAATTTCATCATTTTGCATTCTGCCCGTATAAATAAAAATATAATGTTGCGTGCACAAGAGTACACATAAACATTGTACACGCACGAAGACACACACACACACACACACACACACACACACATACATACATACATACAACATATTTTAACATACATACATACATTCATATACAATACCAGTAGATATCATTGTCAAGTATCTATATACCATACACATACACAATATTATGATAATATCATTCAGTACGATATATACATATCAACATCAACAAAAACAACAACAATAACAAAGTCAACAACAGCAACAATAACATCAACAATATCAATGACCACTTCGCCATGCTCTATATATCTCCAAAACGAAAACAACAACAAAAACAACAACACAACAAAAACAACAACACAACAACAACAACACAACAACAACAACAAAAACAACAACACAACAAAAACAACAACAACAAAACAATAAACAACAACACAACAAGAAGACTGATTGGAATGTTGGCGATTACGGGAAATTTTTCGATTGTGACCTGAGAAGCTACACCCACTCATATTGCTTCCACTGCTTCCTCCGTAAACGAGACAAACGAAACGACAAACAAACACACACAGGCAAACACTCACACATTCTTACAAACAAAGCTATTAAATTGTGAAATTTTTATTTAGGATATAATAAGCTAGTGGTTTGTGAAAAAAAATTGATTAATTGGATAAAAATAATTTTTTCAATTTATAAGAGCTATAGATCAAAATTTCATTTTCAACTCAGCCAAATTATTGAAAAATTTAATGAAATTTTATTTCTTACATGATTCAGAGTTTTTATTTTTTTTCAAATTAAAATGTTTTTCCATCATCACATGTCTTTGAGCATTAGAAACTGCAAAGCGTCTGAAAGAAATGCTTGCCTGGTGAAAATTTAGACCCCCTCAACTTTTTAGCGGTGAATTAGAAGAAAAAAAAGTCAACAACTCAAAAATTTTGAAATAACCCCTAACCGCACAATTTCAAACTCGCAACGGTAACTTTTTATCTCTCATGTTTTTAATTTTTGCTCCTAAAAACTTCTTGCAGAAAATTATTAAAAATATAAGCAGCAAAATTATTCCAGCAGTTGATGCCAAGTTATGTTGTATTTGTCTTCTTTCTCAATTTCCGATTTGGATATGATGAAAAGTTGTACGATCTTTTTCATACGCGTCGTACTAAATTTAGAAATATTATAATGATAGCGTACATTTGTGAAGTTCATGATGATTCAATTTATTTTATCCGTATGCAATATTAGCCGAAAATTAATTATAATAATATAAATAATAATAATAAATATAATAATGAGCAATATTTATTAATAAAAAATAAGTAACAATGATCATAAAAATAATTTTATTAGCAATGAATAATAATTTATTCTGATAAAACTGAATAAAAGACGAATGAAACTTTGTTTACAGTGATGTGCACCCTTAAATCACTTGGACTTTGTTCCCCCTTTGTTTGCACCTTTGCAACCCATCCATCCACCCATTCATGAATTTATTTTATTCTTGGTTCAACTTCTCGGTGCATTTCATTAAAATTTTTGAGCGCTTAGAAATTTATTTGACTCGGTAAGTAACCCACCAACGTTCCACTTAAAAAATTACGATACAATAATAATATTTTAATGAAATAAAACAATAATAAAGTTATAAAATGAAATTGAAAAAAGTTAAATTGTATTAATAAAATAGTAATGATATAATAACGTTCAAGTCAACAGTTATTTTTCTGAATGAAATTTTCAAGAAATAAGCGAGAGAGGATATAGAATGATAGGTAGGTGGGTTGTTTGAGGATCAATAACGGGACTTGCAATTTTTTGAATGGTTGGTTCGCTAATACTTTAATTCGTTTTTCAATTCAATTTTTTTAAACAATTTAAAAAATTTTTTGTCACCGATACTTATACATAAAAGGTTTGAAACTAAATGCATCAGAGTTCATTGTTTCAATTTGTATTGACCGTCTCATAAAAATTTGAGAAAAAAAATTGGATGATTTCATTTTTTAAATAATATAATATATGGACAACCATGAATATTTTTGTTTTTTCAAAACATATTTATTTAATTCACCCAAAAATTTTTTTGCGAAATGTGGTTCTAGGCATGATAAGCAGGTAAATTCGAGTTGAAGGAACATCACATCACCTCGTCAGGACTCTCCATGGACAGGAAGGAGATTGTGCTGCTGGCAGTTGATGGACAGAAGTGGATTAGTTCTTTGAAAATATCTCAAAACTATTTGTAACTAACAATTCGGTAAGTGTATATAATTATAACATTAAGTTCTGATATTTATTTCAGGTTATCATCAAGTTTTTAAACATTAAACTTATGCTTAACTTCACGGTTACTGTGCTGTGCGGATTAAAAACTTCTTTGCAGAGCAGACGTACAGAGGGAAGGCTAGGCTTTTAATGCATGCGTCCAAAAGGCTTTTAGGTTCAATATTACAAACAAAATTAATGCCAACGCCAACATAAAGTGGGACCACAACCGCTCAGTGAAATATGCAAGTATGAATGACGACTTTGTACGAGTGTGCGTGTTTGCTTGCATGTTTAAGAGTGTGCGTATGTTCTGTGTATGTGTTTGCGTGCGTATTTTCTGTGTATGTGTTTGCGTGCGTATGTTCTGTGTATGTGTTTGCGTGCCTATGTGCACATATGTGTTTGTGTGCTTATGTTCTTACGTGTGGCGCGTGCCTCTGTTCACGTGGTCCGTATTTACATCTGTCGAAGTGTGTATCTCACTTCGTATGCTTATAATAATTATCTTTTCATTTATGCTAATATTATTAAATTAAGTATAAAATATTGTATATCTTGATTTTGAAGTAATAATGAATAACTTAAAAATGATAAATAATTGCAATGAATTGCAATGAAAATTAAGTAAATATGCTTTTATCTCTTTCTTTTATCCCATTTCTAAATTCTGCCCTAAGCAGAAGTTTTAGACTGAAATCATTCGTCAGACCGAGTTGATTTGTTGAACGCCATAAACTTTCGAATACACTTCAAGTGAAATTTGCTCAAGTCTGTCTTATTGATTAGTTAATTAAAAAATTTTTTTTCCTCCACGCGTTTTTTGTTGAAGTCGTTTTTCTCGCTGCACACGCCACGCACGCTTCAGTGTGGTCACTCGTGGTCGGATGCAGTGCAGTAGCAGCAGTGCGGTGATTCAGATGATTGAAATCTAACTGAAAGTGCAGTTCTGTAAAAAATAGTCGGGCGTTTTTTTGCAGTTGTATTTAAATTAAATTTTTTTTAAGGTTCAATTTTTCAATACTCGATGAATTTTAAAAACTGCTTCTGCATATGTTGTTGGTTTTGACGGGATTTGTTTGAGTTTTTTTTTACAAAGATTTTCTAAAATGTTCCTATATTTTTTTGCACAAGCAAATATTATACGATTAAAATCTAGCAAATATTATATGAAATGAAAATCATAAAATGGAAGCTAATATTATATACTAAAAAATCGCAGAGGCTTTTAAAAGCAGGCATATGTAACAAAAAACTTCAAACAACAAAAACCATATACCATCTTAAGAGCACTGTACACAACAGTTTTCAAGAAAGCAAATACATGAAGACAAGTTACTGGCAGAGAATGTTGACGTATTAAATATGTCATGACTAACAAAAAGTCTGACGTATAGCGGCTACTTGTAAAGCAAAGTGACGCATGTGTTTCTCGATGGATGTGTGTACGTGTGTGTATCTCAAAGTATGATTAAGTGCATTTATAGTGATATAAATGTACATTGTATGCATGCATTACATATCACAGACATTTGAAATCTTTGAATATAAAATTTGTGTGTTTTTTAAATTTATTATAAAAATTTAGGCTGATTAAGGTTGTCATTTTTTTTCCAAAACTTTCGGAAACTTTCTTGATACTCAACCGCAATTTCATCGGCAAGGAATTTTTTGGTAATTTTTAGACTTGAAAATCTTCAGCTGAAGTCAACAATGTAATTAAAAAATTGTTATTCAAAGAAACGGAGTAGTCTGTTCATTGTGAAAGGTTAGAAAAGCGTAGCTGGCAAGTTCTTTGTAGTTATTTAAAAATGTAACAAGGTGACAAGCAACTAATTATCTTTTTTTGCGAATTTGATAATATATTTGTTTATAAAACTAGAACTGATAATCTCAGTAAAAATATAGAAATAATTAACAAGGTAATTCTAGGAAGCGTTGAATTTGGTGAGCGACGTTTTTTTTGTTTTACAAGATAGAAACGTGAAAAATTTTAAGAAAAATTTTAAGGAAACAATCTTCTTCAGCACAAGATGGGAAGGCTAAAAATGTTGGAAACCTAATTTGTTTTTAAGGATGATTATTTTGGACTTTGGGCATTAATTAATTACTTAACGCCCATAAAAACAAATAAATAGTTTCAGGAATTGAACTATATCAATGATAACACCAACGACAGCAATGAAGTTTGTAGAAAACAGTCGTCATTAATTATTAAAATGTATAATATCAAAATATTTACTTTCTTTTTTATTGACTAGAAACCTATAGGTGCTTAAAATACTAGAGTAGAAACTTCGTGCAGTTGAATAAAAGTACATATATAATATAATATAATATAATATAATATAATATAATATAATATAATATAATATAATATAATATAATATAATATAATATAATATAATATAATATAATATAATATAATATAATATAATATAATATAATATAATATAATATAATATAATATAATATAATATAATATAATATAATATAATATAATATAATATAATATAATATAATATAATATAATATAATATAATATAATATAATATAATATAATATAATATAATATAATATAATATAATATAATATAATATAATATAATATAATATAATATAATATAATATAATATAATATAATATAATATAATATAATATAATATAATATAATATAATATAATATAATATAATATAATATAATATAATATAATATAATATAATATAATATAATATAATATAATATAATATAATATATGTACAGTACAGGACGTATGAAAAGAAGCCAGGAGTGAGGCGAGCGTTTTTTGTGTTCGTGCGTGGATGGCTCGTTTCAAGGGATGAATACGTGACGAACGAGTATGCCTTGAATGCGAGGAGCATGTAGGCAGACGACTTCACGCGATGTTCTCCTTAAAAATAGGTGATATCAAATGAAAGTTTCAGAACTTTTTTTACAAACAATTTATTCATAATATTGACAGTCAATATAAATGATTTTCAAACGTGTTCCTAAAAGATTTTTGCAAACAGTTTTCATAATAATACCACAAAAAGTAATTCAAAAGTTCGGAAACTTTCGATCGATTTTATTGTTTGAAAATATTTCATGCAGAAATTTGTGGCGATATTGAACTGTTTTGAATTATTTCAAATAAGATATTCTCAACACGCAGGCGGGTTAGAAAAATATGTGAAAAAATTATTTTGCGCGAACAAAACGCTATGAAAAAAGGTCAGCATCCGCACAAATGGCTCATTAATATGAACGTGCTTGCGAGATAGAATACAAAATTGTTTAAAAAAGTGCAGATGAACTTTTATACAATATTTAATTGTGCAAATGAACTTACTAACATATATTTCTCACTCAGAAACATACATGAAACGCGTTGATAAAAAATAAAAATCTTCATAAAATCATTTATACTAACGCACATTACGAACGCGCATCTCTACCTACATGCAAACCATAAATCCAAAGCCAGCCTACCCACCTACCTACACAGCCAGTACATGTGTGGTTAAGCAAATATTCAAACCTTCAGACCTTTCTGTAAAGAGCAACGCTTGTATCGAGATAGTACACTGCATATATCGACGTTGTAAACCGCTTATATCGACGTTTTAAAAATGTTGACATGCACTACTTCATACATTGCGGTTGGTTTCATGACGCTGCCCTGAGTGTGGTTAATGGTTTTCGTGTAAATACATCTTTAAAAAATTATAATAATTACGTTGATAAACAAATTATAATTTTTATTAAGCAGAGTATAAAGATTATAATTATAATGATGGAAATAATTGAAATTGGGAATTTTTAGTCGATGAAGTGATGACGGATTGAAAATAAGTTAAGGATGCTGTCGTCAGGAGAGAGGTGGATGACGATATCGTGCGGATGTGTGGATGTTGGTGACGGATTCAGTTCATTAGACAATAAATAGATAAATTTCTCACAGACCGAATATTTATAACAAAGTTGATTCAATTGGCTATTTCATTCTTCTTATACACATCACTGCGGTTAAAAATTTAAAACAATTTAAAGAATGTTGAATAAAAAACACACTCAGCAATTTTTTATTTATGTTGTTTGATCCAGTCAAATCTTTTCAAAACTTAATTATACATTTATGAAACAAAAACATTTATACTTATGCAAAGAAGTGCTTGATTTATTGATTTGTATCTACACAGATTAGTAGCTAAAAGTTGATAGCATCAACATTTTTTTCTTTCTTAAAACGTTGCATGCAAACGTATTAAATGCTCAGAGACGAATTGCAATGGATACTCAACTCATGAAAGAGTTGGGGTTGAGCCTAACAAATTTTCTATTTGAATTTAGATTTTAAACTGTCGCAGCCAACCCACCGCGTTAACATTTGGCAAATTTAAATAGAAACTTGTTGAAATTGTGAAATAAGAATAAAATAATCCTCATCGTTTTTTAAAAACCACCGGCGGAAAATATTTTTTTGACAGTGACTCGTCTATAGAATATGTGAATATCAGGTTAAATTTGTATAACCATATATAGTTTTTCTAAAATTTATTCAAAACTAAAAAATGTTTTTTTAAAAAATAGATGTTGTTTTGACATTTTGAATGAATTTTTTAAGAAAATTCCAGCAAGCAAACTTAAAACAAAAATACTGCCCCACCTGTTCACTCCTAAGATAAATCTGGGCTTATTTTTTTGGACGTAGTAAACAAAGATTAGATTGCTACGAGGTAAAAAAAATAACCATGATACATTCATTTGTATACATGCGACGTTCGTTGCATTCTTAAAAATTAAATTCTCTCACCATCTAAACGCTAAACTTTCTGCATAACTAAATACATTTTGTGTTTGATAACCTAATATAAAATGCCAAGAAACCGTTTAAAACATTAATTAAAACGTAACTTTGCAGTTGTTAGAAAAAAATAAAGTAATTTATAGCTATTTTTCTATTTTAAGTTGCAGCTCAAAAAGATTAATACTTAAAGATTAATGAAAATATATTTTCCATTTTTGCAATTAAAGAAAAATATTTTAATTAGATGTACCCATAGAAATGTTCTTCTAAAATATCAAAAATTGTTGTTTTCGTTTCTCCTCCACTCTATGAAACCACATGGCTGAAAACCGCGGGTGTCAGGGCAAAAATCTTAAATTGAATTTTCGTTTCGGACAAGTTTAATATTTCAACGTTATAATAAAAAACGTTCTGTCTTAAACTTTTTGCTTTAAAACTACGAACAAACAATCACAAATAAACAAACATCCACGAACGAACAGGAACAAACATTCAAACAAACAAACATTCACAAACAACCACAAACAGCCCCGAAAAATTGTATTCAACAAGCGTTGAAAAAGAATCCTTAATAACATTTGTATGCAGCCACCACAAAGTAGACAAAAGTTCGTGCACGTGCCAACGAAACAAGAACTGTTGAGTGACGAGACGCTAGCAGGTGGACTATGAAACATGTGAGGCAATCAATTGTTACATGAAGCAATGAATAAGTAAACTGAACTAATATATTTCATTGTCTTGAGAGACGCTTGAATTTGAGATCATCCTTGGTGCGGTTCACAAGGACCTCAAACGCAACGCAATCTCGTTCATATCCAGCTAATTTGGTTAATAATGGTTCAGCTCGGAACATGAACATCTAGTAAGTAACATTATAAAACAAGCAGAAAAAATTGGTCGAAAAATCAAAAAAATTTAAATTTATATCATTCACAAATTGTTTTTAACGTTTAAAGATTAACATGCAAACATATACTTCGATAAAAATTAGAATTGAATTAAATTTAATTTTCGAGTCAGGCAATTTCCTACTGGGAGTCGTAAATAAAAACTAACATAGAAGCACGCATAAAAATTGTAACCTAGTTTTGTTACGGAGATCGTTGTGCTCTCGAACCAGGTCACTGCATGTTACATGAGGGTGGTGCGCGGTGTAGGGAAATTGCTGTTGGAATTTGCCGGTATAATTTGCTGTTGGAACGTGTTGCTGTTTTCCAATCAGAATAATCAAATAATAAAACACGAAATAATGACAAGCGTGACTACAAATAGTTGTTATTATTAATAATGGTAATGTAGTTATTATTGTTACTATTATTAATATTGTTGCTACTGTTGTTTATGTTTTTAGTTGTGTCAATAAAACGCAATAATGAGGTCATAAATAACTGATATTGGCTTATCATAGCTCCGGTCAACGTACTTGAACATTTTTGATGCTCACACTCAAATATTATTTTTTGCTTTGATTTACAATTTATTTTTTTTATAAATTTAATTTCACATTCTTCGTTTCTATGCATAGCTTTTATGCCATGTATATTTCTATACAGACATTAACATGGCTTCTATGCAGAGAGCTTAATAAATAAATAAAGAGCATTCTTTCGAAACTGGCTTAAAGCATTTCATTTTTTTATTTCTGTGGTAAAAGATCTAAAAGTTTATATTGATTTTAAATTTTAACTTTAAAGATGATAATTATTTGTATTTTATTATAAATCTCATTAAACATCTTCATGACCGAAGTTCATTCAGTGGGCTGGATCCCTCGTGAATTTATTGAAAAATATATAAAAATATGTGAATATATTAAAAAAACATCTAGTGGTTTTATAAATTAAATCCTTCTTTTTATGCACTTTGTTCAAGGAATAATACACAGACACACACACACATAAACATATAAATATATATATATATATATATATATATATCCACAAGTCAGTCTATTGGTTAAAAAATGTATGCTCCAACTACGTCAGTTACGTCAAGTCACAAAATCGCTAGATAGAGATACAATGACTCTATTAGTACATGCTTTCGTCAACTCTAGGTTGGATTATCGTAACAGTCTTCTATATGGTATAGCTGATAAACTGTTATCTAAACTTCAGATGGTTCAGAATCAGGCCGCTAGAATGATATATCGCAAATTAAAATTTGATCATGCATCACCAATTCTAAAGGAGTTGCATTGGCTGCGTGTTAAACAAAGAATCATGTTCAAGTTGGGTGTAATGGTATTTAAAAGTTTAAATGGTCTGGCTCCGAAATATTTAGAAGATAAGTGTATTCGAGTTTCATCTATGGAATCACATGGGCGTCTAAGGTCTGCCGATCCAAACACGCTGTATGTTAGAGATCGGAATCTGAAAACAGCAGATAGAGATTTTGCTGTCGCTGGGCCTATTTTTTGGAGCAGCCTACCTATCGAACTACGTATATCCGGGTTATCATTAGCTGAGTTTAGAAAACGTCTAAAGACATACCTATTTGGTAACTCCTAGTGATCTCCACCGATGATGGCTTCGCTTTCAACATGCTTCATACGAGGAGAGTGCTGATGAGAAGCAATTATAATTGGCGCTATATAAATACAATATTTGATTTGATATATATATATATATATATATATATATATATATATATATATATATATATATATCTGTATATAAGAATGTTTATTTATAGGATGTTTATGTACGCTGGTGTACATCATATAAAATATAATTACCCATACACACAGTTTATTTATGTTTATAATGTTACACAAAACATTAGAGACCGTTAGATTAGATTATAAGCGCTATAGAGAAGTTGAATACATGCAACGGATGCAACGGTCACATACACGCAGATGTGATGCCTGACTATAAAATGGACAGCTCTATTCACTGGTTTTTAAATTTTTTTCTTAAGTTTCTTCACTATTTTTCCTGATTAATTAATTTTTATTTTTAATCATTTTGAATATTGTTCATTTTTATAATTTTGTTCGGTTTTATATTTTTTTGAAGATTAATTCAGCATAGAGCTGGTTGAATTCATTGAAAAATAATATTTAATTCAATGAATAATTGATTGACTGCCGTCTTGAGCGTATTGTTTCTTGTAGTATTGTCTTATTAATAATAAATGTTAACCATGGTTTATTATGAATAGAAGTATAGAATAATTTCAGTTTTTACGTACGTAAGTGATAGTGTCATTTATATTTATGTAGTTAATTTTGTGATTTATTCATTACAAATCTGCCTTTGAAATGTTCCAACAGAGTTTTATTTTTCAGAAGGATTGTTAGTACTGACTATTACCTCATTTTCAATAATAATTTATTTTTGATGGTTTATCACTATCATCAGTCGTGTAGTTATTAAGATATCTTGTCCTTCATCAAGTTATATCTGCTATGAATATTTCAATCAGGGATGGTTATTATATATTAATAACCCAGCCAAGAAGTATCATATCTGTCTTCATTTTTGATAGAAAGCAACGATTTATTTTCAATATTGATAAAATTATTTCGCTATTGAGGTAATGCAAGTGAGATTTGAAAGTAATCAATTTCACACAAAATCATTATATAGGGTAATCTATCTAAGTAGAACAGAACATTTAAGAGACACGGCGATGATAAAACTATAAAATATAAATAAAAAACAAATTCTTTTAAATTTTTTTCCGATTATATAATTATTTTATTTTTATTTCGCATAAACAATTAGGGCTCTAATTGAAAATTTAAATTATAAAGTATAAATTACGTTAGTTCATTGAAATTTGAAGCGCTTTCAAAAGTGTTTCGGTGAAATTTCGTATCGACAATCTATTAAAAAAATAATATTTATTTTCTGGTTTCTGGCGACTATATTAATGATTATGATTTTAATATTACATAATTATTAATACAAATCAGTGGCTGTTTCTGTATCTTAAAATATCATGAATTTTATTTTATTATGAATATTATGAATTTTAAAAATTTGTCAGCATCACATTGCAGGTTTTTATTCACGAGCCGGATTCGAAAATACTTAAAAATGATTTGAAAAAATGATGTTACGCGTTGAAGAGAAGTTTCGTTTAATTTCTCCTTTTATATCGCTTGGTAGTAGTTAATCACGACCTCCATGCACATGTCCCTCATTCAATTTCCATCTCATCGCCCATGTTTTTAAATCCATTAAAAAAGAAATTGAAAAAACAAAAGTAAGAAAATGTTTATTTGCAAATGTAGATAATTTTTTGGCAAAGTTTTTTAATTTCAGCGTTCTTTGTTTTTTGTTTTCTTCCATTTAATAAAACATTTGTCAAATTATTAACTAATTCTTTATTATGACAGTTTTTTTTATCATAATGCGCATCCATGAAAAGTATTAGAATAAAATCATTTTGTTCGTCTCAATGTCATGCAAGAATAATTTTTTTTTATTTTATTCTCAAAGTACAATTGCCGGCCGGTCAATTGGATGAATTCGTTACGTAAACCGGATTTTCCCGCGGGCAGTGTGCAGGCCATGCGCGTCCGGCGGTTTGCTACTTGTCCAAACGAAATTTATTCTGTATGAATGGCACAAGTTCGTTGACGACTTTCCAACATATTTCTACATATTAGTTCAATTTTTTCAATTTTTTAAAGTTATGTTTTATATCAGCCTAATATATAATGATGATTTTTTTATGAACGTTTATCGTCATCGTCATCTTTTAATATCATTATTACCTATTGATGCACGAAAATGAAAAATAAAAAAAAACGCTAAATTTTGTGAGGCTTCCAACTCAACTTTCATTTGAACTTACTCAACATTTTCTTTAAAATTCCATGGTAATTCGTGTTAAAACATCCATCACGTCGTTAAATAACTAAATTGCTAGAAACTTTCAGATGAATGTACATGAGCATACTTTACAAAATAAATCAACATTAAGCATGAAATGGCATGCATGCCATTAAAACAAATTGAAAATTCTAGCGTCATGTTAAATGTTCTCTAAAAAAAAGCTTTTACATCTTGTTAGATGTTCATTAATAAAATCTTACATCCTGGCGTCGTTGAGGAAATGGCATCGTGTTTGCTCTTGTTGCAGATTGCTTATTGGAAATAGATAAAAAATTTTTTTCAAAAATTTTTTAAAAATGGTTGACGCTAATGATGCTAATTAAAAAATATCGGTGAGTCTGATGATTGTTATCATTATCATTATTACGATGATTAGAAGGATGGAGTAAATGATGATGGTGATAACAATAATTAAAATGATTGTAATGATGGTGATGATGATGATGATGATGGTGTTGATGATGGTGATGTGGCAATGATGATGATGATGTAGAAGAAGATGATGATGTGATGTTGGTCATGGTTGTAATGGCCCTGACGATAACAATGCTAATGATTAGTTTGCAAATGGAACAACGTTACTTCATGTTCATGTTGTTTTTTTACTCAGTCATTTAGAGGTAAAATACACGTTCGTTGCTTAACCAAATAGCCTGACTTGAAGTTTTTATACAGTCACATATTCCTTTTACAACATCTGTCACATTCAATTTCATCCCATAATCATTTTTTGGTCATAAAGTTCTGAGTGCAGTGCAGTTTCCAAATCAATACTTTTAATAAAATTATACCCGTACCTATGAACACGTTATGAAGTGTTATAATTTAAATTTTAGACTAAAATTAAATTTTCAAATGTAAAATTTTTTGATTTTAGTTTGTTTTTAATAGACATGTCAAATGTAAAATTGTGAAAATGCTAATGATTAGCCTGCAAATAAAACAAAATTTAAGAATCTCTCAAAAAAGTTATATGAAAAAGAATAAGTGCAGTACCGTATAAAAAAGAATAGAAAGAACTATTCAGAAAGTGTTCAGAAAGTGTTTATGAAATTTTTATTAACAAATCTATCCATTGACTGAAAGTTAATCGGAGCCGTATAAATTTAGCAAGCCGGCATTGAATTGATCACATGATAAGCCTGCCCGTCTTTCTTACATTCTACCGATGAAATTTTCCACTTCTTGAATTAAAATCGACTCATTGTTTTTTATTTCAAATTGACCAGCGTTTGATTTTTTTTAAAAAATCGTTTAAATTTGAAAGTCTAAAAATAATGCTATGTCTAGATATTGACTGTTTTTTTTGGAAAAAAGTTAATTTCTTCTGTTTCTAAATTTATTAGTAGGAAGGATTCCGATTGCACGTTGTTGAATATTTATTATCGGATGTCTTTGTTCTATGAGTATTGATTCGGCTGGTCGTAAATTATAATTGTTATTAATGTAATGTAAGATTTCGACATTGTGGTCCAAGATTTGTCTAGTAATTTTGGTTTTGTGTATCTCTTTCATGTGATTCTTTATAGCGCCAGTTTGTACGGGCATCGTGAATCTTCTCGATAACTTGGTTGGTCGTCGTCATACCAATATATTCGGAAATGTGGTGCCCACGCTCACCAATATTACATTTGAACAAATATATTAGATGGCTATGATCCATTATCGATTCTGGTTTACTAGTGCAGTTGTTTTTCATCATAAGAGATGACGTTCTTTGCTTGGAGTAGCATATATATGTATTGTATATATAGAATATACCAGACAAGTTTTTGACGTTTGACTTTTATAATTTGTTTAAAAAATTTTAAATTCTTCAGTGCAATTTATAAACTGCAATAAAAGCACTCTAACAAATCATTGTTCATTACTTGGGATGCATCAGTCTAGTCTCGGTGTTTGTTCAACGGTTGGTTGCGCGACTTTAAACAATCTGCCGCAACCAGGCAGCCACACTTTCAAGGCATGCAGTTCAAAGTAAGAATGAACAAGTTAAACATACACACAGTGTGTGCGTATTTTGTCATGTTATGTTGGATAAATAACTTAATAAAATAGACAAAAGTAAATTCATCTATATTTATTTACCCATTTATTTAGATGCATGGACATCGCAAAAAGTGCATGTGAACAAATTGCTGTTGAGTGATTAGTTTTTAAGTACACCCTAAAGATGCTCGGTCATGGTCACACAATAAAAGCATCAACTCATCGAAATAAATCAAAATTTCGTGGAAATATTTGCACGCATGCAACCGAAATTCTTTCGATATCATGATTTATTAGATGTTCACAAACGGAGCAATTTGTAAGTGAACCAATGCTTTGTGTGAATTACACGTCCGTAAGGAGCCTGTCACATAAATCAGGTACTCATTTCAATAATGGACCAACACGAAGAATCGGAAAGTTTGATGTATTTGCGCGCCGTTTGTTAACCACGTTTCTGAGTTGCTCTTTTTTTAATTTGCGAATCCATCTTTTAAATCCTGGGACCTTTAAAATGAAGAAAAACTAAAAAGTGACTTATCATTTGTGGAGGCATGACATTTGAGATCATTTTTAATTACTGCCTTTAAAATATTTCCATATTTCAAAAAATATTTAAAAATAGAAGACAAACCGACATAATTTATAAACTTCATCAAAAAAAGTTTCAAAAATTTATACCAACATAATTTATAAACTACATCAGAAATAGTTTAAAAAATTATTCTACGTAATTGGTACGACATTGTAAAAGCGTAATTTATTGTTATTGTTGCCTGCCTGAATGAAGCCTTGTTTAAATTAAATTTCAAACCCGAAGCCTTATTTGTCTAAATTTCAAAGCACTCGACCGATTTAAAAATATCATGACGTTGATGAATTACGAAGCACATTTTTAAACAAGCTAAAACAAATGAATTTCCTCCCGGCGTTACCTAAAAATTGACAATTTTCATTCAACCGCATCAAATCGTATGCAGAATCACCTAGCTAACGAACTTCTACATTTTTACCTTTTTAAATCTTTTTAGACGCAGAAGGGCTTTTAATTAGTCTACCCTACGCGTACAAAAAATATGCAGTCACACAGGCAAATATGGCAGGATAGCGACCAACGATTCAAATATTGTTATAAAATATAATGTTGTAACGAACTCTGAATGTGAATGATCATCGTGAATGAAAATATTGCGAATTATTCAACCTTCTTTCAGATCATTGCAATCGATAAATTGTTTAGACGGTAGGGAACATCAATCTGACACAATTAACAACACCGTCTGCAACGACAGCACTGTCTTCAGCAACAACAACAACGTACCACCATGAACAACAACACTCACAACAACGACAGCAACAACAACATTCTCCATGGTTGCAGTGAGAAGACGAATGAGTTGGGTTTGTTGGTTCTCGACGGTGGGTTCTTCCTCGAGGGTTGTCTCATCCCGATACTGGCTCTCGTCACTGTCATCACCAACAGTATCGTCTGTCTGGTGCTTACCTCAAAGGTGTGTGTTTGTGCGTGTGTGTGTGTGAGTGTGTTTGCGTGTGTGTGTGTTCGTGCGTATGTGTGTGTGTGTGTTTGCGTGTGTGTATGTGCTTACGAGTTGTTTGTTTTGTCGTCTGATCCTTTTAAGATCATGATTGACAAATGGTAACTACCACCTTGATATTTTAAAAGCATTTGTTTTATTTACATAACATTAGGAGTATGAGACAGTTTATCCATGTAAATTATCCATTGATTTGTTTAATGTATAAATTTATTATTCTTAAATTTGTTAATCACAATATTTTATATTGATCAGTTTATTCACAATGAAGTATTCGATCCAGAAATATTGCTAACTATGTTAGGAAAAGTAGTTAGAATTATCATTGATACAGTGGCCCCACAACGCTACGTGGTCTCGAAAAATATGCCAACTTCAGCGTGATTTGATGAAGGTTGCCAACTGGCAAAGAAACGGTGTAGAAGGGCTGAAAGATTTTATCGGTGTTATCCCAATGAAATCAAAGGAAAATATTTGCCGACACCATTCTATATAAATTTATGCTGCTACTCTCTTAGTTTTCTTGTGCTCTTATACATTGGAGTATGCTTAATTTTACGGTGTTGGCGATCAATTTACAATTCTAAAACTTCTAAAACTTTTTGCTAGTTCCCGTAATTCCCTTTTTGTTAAGAATAGGTTTTCAAAATGTTTAACTTAATGACTTTTTTTGCAAATTTCTGTTTATTTAAAGCTATAATTTACACAGAATCTAACCTGTTTTCTTCTTTCATGGTCTAGTGGGGGGAAGGCATTCCCGCATCCCCCTAGATTTGCCACTGCCTTCAGAACGCTTAGGGTGATGGCTTACAAGACAACGGATACAAAACTGAAGCATATCATAAGATTATTGTAGTTGCTTGTTTTTTTTTTGTTTTTTTTCTAAAAAAATATCAAATGGACAAATAAAATTATTTATTTCTAAAAAAAATTTTCCTACCAATGTGGTTTCTAAGTTTTCGATTTTCGTCAAGCGTTGACAGCTGTCTCATGGCTGACAACATTTCGACCGCCGGCCGAGTTTTGGAGTTGATAAAATTTCATTTTAAATTTACTTACGTCTATAAGATTTTTTGTGTCTTTTCAAATAAACTAGTTTTTTTTAAACTAGTAAAAATACAATATTTTCTATTTTTAATAAATTTTCAAGAATTTAAAATAAGAGCAACCGTAGGATTATGTTCGACGTTCATTGTCTTAGTTAAGTTAAATTATTCTCCTTCACCGGGTAACAAACAGACCATCAAAATAATTAAATAGAAATTGCATAGCAAGACAAACCAACTCACAAATGAACGTCCGTACAAACTGCAAGCACAAAAAACACTGACATAGTAGTGTCCAGTTTGGTCTTTTTCTCTTAATAATACAAAACTTGAATGAGGTTGGCAATGTGGACATTTTGACATTGCTGACATTCATATGTATGTGTATTTGTGTGTGGTGTATGTATGTGTATTTGTGTTAGTGTCTGTGTGTGGTGTTTGTATGTGTATGCGTGTGTTTGTGTGTGGTGTATGTGTGATGTTTGTGTGTGGTGTGTGTATGTGTGATGTTTGTGTTTTAGTGTAGGAAATTTAAATATGCCCCTATAATATATTATATACAAATGTATAACGTATATATCCGTACAAGTGTATGCAGAATGTCGGAGTCGGAGGTTCTTAGAGACACCTGGATCGGAGTCGAATATTTATCGTCTCAGAAAAGTTTTTAAAAACTAAAATTGACGTTATTTATAACCCGAAACACTTTTTTAGCTCGAGTTTTCAGAAAATGTGTATTGAGAAACGCAATTATTTATAATAGTTTGGTCTAGAAATAGTTTTGTAATCTTTCCTTAACCATTTATCATATGTTCTTCACCAGTATGTTCTCAACTTTTGCAAAGGTTTCAAATAATAATATTTTAATTATTTAAGTCATCAACATGTTGCATTTAATTAAATCATGCAAATATTGTATTTAATTAAAACACTTTTGCCAATACAGAAGATGTAGAAATATTTAAATTTGGTAACTGCTGAGCAACAAATAAAAAATGTTTTTAATACAGCGCCGCGAACAACAACCATTGCACAACAGTCCAAAAATATTTTATTTAGTATTTTGTAGGCACAAATTTAAAATAAATGCAGAACAACTAAGGAAAAAAAGTCGGTAAATTAAATTCCTGATTTAAAACGTGTTATTCTATTATACGATCATTCATTTTATCATACTTTTGCCTATATGTGAGTGAACTGATAAAAATCTTGATCTTAAGTTTTGTTAGATTCGTTGAAAAAATGACATCATTTTTTTCCATAAAAATGTATTCAACAAAAATCTCACAAACGTTATTTTTTAAGAATTGTAACGTGCTACACCCAACACAGTAATAAACATCTCTGTGCGTGTGTGTGCGTGCGTGTGTGTGTGTGTGTTTACGTAGGCGTTTAGCATATTTTTTTATTAAAAAGTAATTAATTTGGTGAAATACAGATACAAACACTTAGCAGCAAAAATAAATTAGCTTCAGATTTCTGTGACTTTGTTCCGTTCCAACATAGATGAATGATTTCCATATAACTATTTCCCGTCTTCTTGGAATCGAATATTTCAAAAATTTGAAAAGAATTCAGTCGGGTATAAAATTTTAGTTTGAATTTATAATAAACCAACAATTTTTATTAATGATTAATTTAACTTTTGGTGTTTTTCAAGCTGAAAATGGATGTGAAAGCAGAGGCGTAGGCAAGAGGAGACTCAGGGGCTAAACCGCCCTAATGGAAAATTTCGGTAGGGTCAAGGATAAATAGAATGAATTTTTTTTTAAATTTGGACAAAACTATTTCAACCCCCACCACAATTAAATTAAGTTTCAAAATTCTGGATCCGCCACTGTGCACTACGTAGACGGGTTTATTATCTTCTGCATTTCGTTTCAACCTTTCAATTGCTTGACTCATAAAACTTAAATTCATCATTTCAATTTTAATGTTGCAAGATTCAATGAATAGTAACAATCATTAAGCGAGATCATGCAGGCAGGGTCATCATCTGAATGTAATCATACACCATTTCAAACAAACAGGCAATTAAAAAAATCAATTCAAATATTAAATGTCAAAAAAGAAGTTTAAACTTGAAAAACACGGTAAGAAGTCGTTCAATTCTTGTGACAATATGGCGAGATTTGACGTGACCGAATAATTTAAAATGACGCTTAAATGTTTAACGACTGTTTAAATTATTTAAAATAAACAAAAATACTTTGAATAAAATAAAATACAATTTTTTCATCTAAAATATCCTAAGAGAGTTTAATTTTGGGCATCACGGAGACATTTGTGAAATGCCATGATAATCTCATCAATTTTTTCTCTCCTTAGAAGTTTGCCTAATGGCTGATTGTTAATATCTTATTAGCGAGAAATGTTCGAGAGAATTTTTTATCCAATAACGTCCATCAGCCCTCAAGAATAGCTGGCTGGCGTTCGACCGATGAAATTACTTTTAGTTGTCTTTTTTTCTAATAAAACAATACTTTCTTTGTAATTCCAGAATAATCTACACATGTTTATTAAATTTTTCAAATTTTAATTTTTTTATTCCGCCTCCACTGGAAGGAACGGTAATGAATTTCTAAATTTTCGCGATAAATCACGAATGAATTTTTAAAGAATGCTTTTTCGATGACTTCATAATTGTAGCCAGGTGCTTCATGTTTGTGCTCTTTCAATTTTCCCATTTCTGTTTTTAAAATTTGACAGGCGTTTTTAATTTTTAAAAATTATATAAGTAATTTAGATTTCTACCTGGAATTTTTCAATGACAACAGCAAAATAAAAATTACTTAATTACTTAAATAAAATACTTCAAGACTTTTTTGTGATTCATTTAAAAAAGACTTCATTAAATTTACGTTAAAAAATTACCCAACCAACAGAGCATGATCAGTCCGACGAACGTTCTCCTGGTTGCCATCGCCTGTTCGGACATGTTGACCGGATCCACTCCTGTTCCGTTCTACCTACACTTCTACGCCACGAACCTCCACAAAGACTGGCTGCCGTACAACTGGTGTGCCACTTACCAGTACTTGACCGAGTACTTGCCCACCATATTTCACACTTCTACAATCTGGCTGACCGTGGCGCTGGCAGCACAGCGTTACATTTACGTGTGCCACCCTGTCAGAGCCAAGCTTGTTTGCACTATCAAAAATTTTGCCAAGTTAGTTGATTGTGCCTGCGAGTATTGTCTGCTCTGATGAGTTTGATGATGTTCCGTTAATGGATGTGTTCAATGTAAGGTTTATTTATACAATGATCATATCAATGGCTTATAAAAAGTTATATTACGTAGTTATTTAATGTATTTTAATGACTGGTACATATTTTTCAGGCGCATATAAACAATGTACAACACTTTCTATACATACAAACAGTAAGTGTACGATAATGCGTACCTACTTGTCTCTAAGCGGTGTGTGCATATTTGCAAATTTCTGCCTTAATCTCGTGCACTGCTCATGGTCTGACGGAGAACAAATATTGGAGGAGTGCTTGAATAAACACGGATCATCGATTGCTCATTGTACTGCGGAACAACATTTATACTTGTCCGGCCCATATCTATTATTCATTAATTACTTGGCGACGTTAATTCACTGACATGGATTCTAAATATACTCATTGTCTAACTGAATGATTGTGACGAACATTTAAAACGTAAGAAATCATTTTTGATGGCTTCATAAATATATGAAGTTTCTAAAAATTAATTATTTAAACGTTAACCTAACTAAATGTGTTACTTAAAAACCTTTCAAATGAATAGAGTATAAAGAAGATTATCAAAATTAATGAATAAATCAAATAATTGGGGGCAGCGGGGTAAAATAATATTACCTCAGTATTAACTGAGTGTGAGTATAATGATGTATGCGCTCTCATGCTGCGTTGCATTTTTCAACTTTTAACTAAATTGATTGGATGAAAATTTTCAACGCTCAGTCTATGATTCCGCTAGTTTCATTTGCTGTGCATCAAAATAAAGTTCTTGTTTAATGAGGTTCATTATTTTTGCAATAGAAAATATTTTATATTTTAGCAGGTGTACTCATTTTAATGCAACATACTTTTTTCAAAAATAAAATGTCTAACAGTAATTTGCATGTGTGTAAATTTTACACTTTCCAAAGTAGTTTCATATGAAAATTTAATTTGCCGTTAAAAATTACTTGAATTTCAATTTATTAATATGTAATCGATACATAAACGAACGTTGTTGAACGAAACGAAACAGTTAGGTTTAAACTTTCACGCATTCATTCTTACATGAGGATTGTCAGTTAGGAATACTATTGTGACAAACAACTGGAACACCAACACGAACACTCCGCTGCATTGCCAACAAATTTAAAAGTTAAAAAAGTTCCTTATTTATTTATTAGTATAAAAATGTGGAGTTGGCTGGTATTACAAAATTTGAAGTTGGATTAATGTAAAAAAAGTAGTTTACAAAAACATTTCAAGGTATGAATAATAATGATAATACTTTTTCAAAATTAATGTGCTCAAATAAAATCAATATGCCCATACCAGAGCCACAATAAACGTTTTAGCGCACATGGGGTTACTCAAATTTGACAAACTGACCATTAAAGTATTTTATAAAGCAGCAAACTGAATTAAGAATCAAAATACCAAACGCACATAAAACCTCCTAACAACTAAATATACCTACATACATGTGTGTAATAAAATATAAAAATAAGAAGTATAAAAAATTTATGTGAAACATTCAAATTTTAAAATCTGGTAAAATAAATTATAATCTGGTATTATGCAAAACAAGTACATTTATCAGGCTGGTTTGTATGTTTGTTTTGCTTACATTCGTTGTTTATACAATGTACCTATATGTGTGTGTGTGTGTGTGTATTAAAGGACTTCATTTAAATACTCATAAATAAAAAATTAAGCCGACACTTGTGTGAAGTTAGATGGTGGCGCTGCCGAATGGTGTGACGTGCATGAGCACATACTAAACAAGCTTAATCGCTTAAAAACATAGTTTAAATTTTTTTGACTTTTTTGGAGTTGAAGTCATATTATATCCATGGTTGAAGTATATAAATTTCAAGGCAAATGATTTGTTATTTTAGAAATTCAATACCATTACAAAACAAATAAGCACGTATAATTGGCCGCTAGATAAACATACGTGCATGTATATGCATGCATGCATTAGCACGTGGCAATCAACTGGAGACTCCATTAAATAGAAGAGAGAAAAATTTAATTATGAAACAAAAAAAGAAATTTAGTTACTGTTTGATGAGAAAACTGTTTGAGTTGTAGCGGAAATGTGAGTTACGAGCAGAGAAAGAGCATGAAAGTGGTAGTGTGGAAGATGCACCTGCATTAAATCTCTCCTGCCTATCGCGACCTCCGGCTGTAAACATGACGTGAAAACAGTTACGCTAGCCGAAGTTGTGAGGCACTGACAATTATAAAATTAAAACATTTCTAGTCAGGCGCCAAATAAAGGATCGGCAAGGCCTCACGATGTATGTGTTGTAGTGTTTCAAACGACTGAATTTGCAAAAATCAATTTCTTTTAGAATAATTTTATTAATGTTTTTATGTAATAAGTTATTCAAAGGCCAGAATTATTTTACGAAATTTTTGGATTGAATGAATTTTAAAATAACAAGCAATAAACTGTGGAATATTTCGAGTTTTGGTTTAGAAATTATTGATAACAGAAATAAATGACTGTAAACATTTGAATTATTTTTCAATTTATAAAATAATAAGATGAATTTTATTTTTTTTTTACAAAAAATCTCAAGTATGAAATTCCGAATATAAAAAAAATCAGTAAAAATGTGTTGGAGTGAATTATTATTGTTATTATTATTATTATTATTATTATTGTTATTGGTGTGTTTGTAGCGCCCTTGAAAATGATCTCAGAGGCGCTAACAATTATTGCAGTACATTGCGTAGGACTTTATTAAAGCAATGCAAAGAATAGAGAGAGAAAGAGAGAGAGAAAGAGAGAGAGAGAGAGAGAGAGAGAGAGAGAGAAAGACAGGAGCAAGCCTGGACAAAAAGATGGTGTTTCAACCCTTTACGAAATTGAATAACAGACGATGCAGAATCACGAACGTTCCTAGTCTAACCATTCCAGACAGCAGGCCCCATTACGGAGAAATTCTTTCGACTAAAAGCCAAGTTTGTGCCATGTTTGACTCAGCAATGGCATTGTTCTAGGAGTGACTCTGTCGTTAAATATTTAAGGGCAACTCCCATAATACATTTAAAAACCCTTAAACATATCTTGAAAATAACTCTTTGATAAACTGGAAGCCAGTGAAGAGCAAAAAGGCCACCTGAAAACAACCTTGCAGCCCAATTTTGAACCGATTGCAGTCCAGACTTATTTACAATGGACAGGCCGTGATATAGACTATTGCATCAGAGCAAGACATTGAAGAGTATGCTTGCTTATAAATCGTTTGACGCGTCTAAGCCTACGCAATTGTCCAGAGCATTCTTTCGGAACTGCCCTTGTATGAATGTTAAAAGACATGTTACTATCAAAAACAAGTCGCAGGTTGCGTGCAGATGCGCAAAAAAATAGAAATAAGAAGGATTTTGATTACAGTTGCAGGTGCAGCAAGGATTTTATAATTATTTGCTCAAGCATTTCAAAGTTATGGTTAAAAATAGTTTGGTTTGATGAGGAGCTCATTTTTTAAATTTAAAAAATTGTTCTATCCTGTTCTCTCTCGCATTGAAAACCTTTTTTTTTTAGTTTTCAGTCATTCATCATTATCAAACAAATTCACGAAGCCATTCTATCTTTTCCGCCATGTTCCGCTTATTATCTCATGCAAGACATTTGCGTTACGTTGTCATTCTACCCAATTCAGCTGTCAAAACAAATATGACTGATGCAGATTTTGTGTGTGATGTAGATTGCAAATTTTTTTAAATTATTTAGTTGAATAAAAAATTTCAATTATTTTATTTATTATGGAGTAGGACGGTGTGCCAATTAAATCAGTTTATCTGTTTTAAAGTATTTGTTGCCAGACACAGAATAATGTTGTTGGTTTATGTAGGTGCTGCCTTTTGTTTGTTTTATTCACTTTGATTTTGACCTGTCAAAACGCAGTTTTCCTAAGTTAATTTATCAGAAAAATATTTTTACTCAAATAATTAGGCATTTAAAGTAGTTGCAATAAAACAATAGCAAAAGCAATCTTGGTCATTGATTGCTTTAAAAATTTTTGTTGAAAAATATTTTTCAATACTTAAAACTGTTAAAAGTTATCTTCTGATTCAGAAAAATGTTTGTCCAGTTTGCTGCCCACAATTCAGAGGTTCGTACCTTCCAACCCCTTCAACAATCACTGACAGTCAAAGATTTGTCTGCCGTGTTCGGATGGCAGCTCTGATAACTGCAGTATCTGAAATTTGATTTTTTGTTAACAAATTTCTCGGCACGACAGGTCTGTCTTAGGTAGGTAAGCAATATATTCGTTTTAAACTTACTATTTGACTGTCAATCAATTTTATGTTTGTAATGAGTTTTAAGTTTGAAGTTTTGTTATGACAAATTGTCTTGCAAAATAAAATATAAAAACAATAACTTGAAAAATGTCTTTTGAATAAGTGCCTTAAAAAATCCGTTTTTTAATTTTAAAATTACTTTCTGAAAGTTTATAGAAAGCAAAACGTTAGAAATTTTTATTTTCCATTTAGGAAAGAAAAGTTTGTTTTTTTGAAATCATTCATTTAAAATGTTTCTTTTATTTTTTTTACCAAAAACTTTCAAAAAGCAACAGATGAAATGTTGATTTTTCATTTTCAATTTTTACCTTTAGAAAACTTATCACGCAAAAAACTTAGCCCTCCTTTCATACAAAGAAAATTTTAAAAATTTTTTTGATTTCTCTTAATATGAATATATTTTTTGTAAAATGATTGTTTGTTTCTGAATTTTTAATTTTGAAATACTACTGAAAAGACATGTTCGTGAAATTTTATTTGCTGGTGACGTTCGAGTGATGACCCGCTTCAGCCCAGTTTTTGTTTTCAATAATTTAATTGCATTAAGCGGCGAAGCAATGTTATTCAGGAGTGAAAAAACTGTTAAGCTGCTCAAACTAAAATTAAACTGCTACAGGAGTCTACAAACAAAATTACTAAGAATCTCGTTCTAAATAATTTCAAACTTTTAATTTGTTTTAAGTGTTAATGCACTGACTAGGTTAAAAACTAGAAAAAAACCTTAAAAAATTTGTTTTAAAAAATTATTAACTAGTGTGCTATAAATATAAGTTGGTGTAAAAATTTGAGTGGCGAATTCTGAAATTTGCAGTAGATGAGCTTCAAAGTATTTCATAATCGTAAATCTTCGACCTCTATTTTGCTCAATCAACCAATTTATGGTAACTTTTAACGTACAAAATGTTTGTGCATTAGCCAAGTGGCAATGTGTGAGCATCGTCTATTAGAAGCTTTTCCTGTTAGGACTGAATTGATTTCAAAAATAATTTAGTAAGGATAGCTATGCAAAATAAATCCTTGTGAAGTGCTTTAGCGCCTGCACCTACATCCTTCTTGCCTGAAATAACATTTGAAATAACAACGTCCCTCTTCCTTGTCACCAATTTGCTTGAATCCACACCAATAACACGACGACGATACACTTCACATCCTACCTACTACGATGAACATTGGAATCTAAAATTTGTTCGTTCCGACTGAATTTGTTGGAAGATGCTTACATAAACAGTAGGATTCAACTAAAAAAACTAAAAAGTGCTGCTGAGTGTTAAGTAGAAATAACTTGGATAAAAGATCTGCACAGATTTTTAAAAAACGTTCAACATTCACAACCAAATTTTTTTTCAGCCATACGATTACAACACATATATATATATATATATGTTGGTAATAGACCATAATTTTTACAATATTCTATAAATTCTACCGAATGTTTGGCGTTTAATATGTTTGTAGTTCGTTTTAAGAATTTAGAATTTTGGTGTTGGTGTAATTCGCATCAAAGTTCAATTTTACAACACCAAAGTTAATTTTTACAACGTCAAAGTTCATCTTGACAAAGTCATTATTTCCCTATATATACAGCAAGGAGCACTGATGATGATTCATTCGGAATCGA
>NW_008705254.1:2549744-2554744 GCF_000326865.2 Helobdella robusta
GTTTATTTTGAATTTTAATAAACTAAACGTTCACCAAAAAACTTTAGTGAGAAAAATCGAAAAAACGAACTACAAACATATTAACGCCAAACATTCGGTAGAATTTATAGAATATTGTAAATATATAAATATATATATATATATATATAATTCAATTGAAGTCATTATTCATTGAAAATGACTGAGCGCGAAACGAATAAAATAAAAATCATGCCAGCAATTTGTCAGCGTAATTTGAGTTGGATTTTTGCATGAGTTATAATTTCACTAAAATAAAATAACTGAGTGATTTATGCATTTTAATGAAAACATTGGAATATCTTCCGAGCAATGACATTTTTCAACGCAAGTGAATTAGACAAATTGAATCATTTATAATATTTAGTAAATTAAATTCGGCAACAAGATTACATTTCAGTTTTTAACACAATTTACATAGTTAGAAGTTTTCACAATTTTAAAATTGTATAACTTTTAATTTTACAATTTAACGTTAATTACAATTTCATAAATTTCAAAAGCGTTGGTAGCAAATGAAATATGCAGAAAGTTGCAGGTCGTAAACAGGAGAGTTATGCATGGGAGTATTTTCAATGTGATCCGCTAACAGATAAGAAAGAGCACGCGTTTGTGTGAAATCTCGCACCAGCGCCCATGGATTTCAAAACTGAAACTCGAAATAAAACTCAAACTTAAAATGTAAAACTCAATAAAAACTGCAACTGGAAAAAAGAAAAAACTATAGCTTAAGGTTAAATTAAAATAAACTTTACAAAACGCCATACAAACTCAAACTGTAAAAAAAACAAAGTTTAGCAACACTTGCGTGTGCTAAACATACAAAAAGTATGTAAGCCAACACGTCAAAAGTATGAATGTTGCAGCCTTTCAAAACTAAGTAAGCAGGAAACAGTATTATGAGCAGCATTTCGTTTGTCAGAGCTGAATGATGAAGAAGGATAATTAAGTTTTTTTCTGCGTCTTTATTTGCGAAAAATACTTAAAACATGACACATTTTCTAAATTACACACTATATATAAAATTTAAATTTTTAAAAAAGATGTTTAAAAAAGTAAAAATTTTTATTGGAAAATAATTTTGTTAAACTCAGTCACTGCTTTCCGATTTAACCTATAAGATTTCCAAGAAGTCGGTTTCGGCTGTCTGAAAAGTTTTGAGGAATTTGAAAGAAATTTTTTAAGAAAGGGTACGTGTCAAATGGAGAAACTTTAGGAATTGAAACCGTTGAATGTTTGTCAAAAAATTTCAATTTTTAATCCATGTAGACAAAAAAAACTTGTCATCAAATTAATAAAAAAATATAACGATCTATATTAAATATTGATAAAATTTTATGAAAAAATTAAAATTCAAGAATTGAAACTTTTCAGTAGGTGACCTTTAAAATAAATATTTAAAAATTAATTGCCACTAAAATACGCAGAAAAAACTAACTTCAAATTATCAAAAAGTGGTATGCAGTAGAAAAAAACTTGGCTGACTCACTCCTAGAGAAGTAACTTATTCAAAATTTACCATTCCTACCCAGAAAAAAAAGAAAGTTATTTAGCAACTGAAACCTAAAATCCCACAAATTCCGTTGTCCCATCTTTTTTCTCAATTACTCATTCAGCAGGAAAATCTAGATCCCTCGACTACTCAGTCATTTGACATCTTTCCTTGCTTCTGCATAACTCCACACACACACGCGCGCGCACACACACACACACACACGTACACCGCACACACACGCACGTATATGTATGTATGCATGTATATATTTATATATATATATATATATATATATATCTGTGTGTGTGTGTGGTGTGTGTGTGTGCATGTAGTATAATGTAATAAATTTGTATTCACCTGTTCTATTACTTTCAATTTATATTTGTTTATTATCTATTCAACTTTACACAAGCATTTCGTTAGTTTAAATAACGGACCAAAAATATGAAGGGCATAGTAGAATGATTAATTAATATTATTGCAATAGAATTCAATGAGAGACAAACAACTGTGTGTCAGTCTGCACCTTTGTCTGTCCCGTCACGTAGTAGTTCATTAAGCTGCTGTTGTATTTGTTTCCAATGAATGTCGTATGAATCTAAGTGGAAGAGAATAGTGAACGGAAGCAAGAACGTCTGTGGGCGGCAAAATATTACGAAGATTTATTATTCCTCTAATGTAAACAGAAATCATTAACAAATTTTTATATTTATAAATGTACATTGTATATTGTACAGTATAAGTTGTTGGGTATAAAAAAGCGTTGAGAATTAATATTTAACTTTTAAATGTTACGAACAAAATATATAATTTGTTTTATTATTGGTTTTGATTGATGAGTTCAATTTCTATAACGTTTATATCATTTGCTGCAATTAATTATAAAAATGTATGCGTTTTAAAATCGCCCACATATCAGTTTTCCATTAAACAAAAATTATATTTATTTTGAAAAAAAAGAACAAATGTCACTGTATAATAGATAACAGTTTAATTTCAATTTTGAGTAAAGTTTGTTTAATTTCTATAAAAAAAAACATTTGATGATTACAAGATTGTCAAAAACTGCATCAATTCATATTTGTTTCTAATTTCATCAAAAAAATGTTTGGAAGACCATCCAACTTCAACAATGTCAGATTACTTCACATAATATTTTCTTTTTGGGAGCAAGTAATTGTATAGAAATTTAAGAAGGTGGAGCCTGGTAGTCAACTTGCAACTGGCAATACTGAAACGTTATTCGTCCATATTAGGCGTGCCACAACGTAATGAGAATTTTCAACATGACGTTTGATGCCCATGACGCAGCTGACGGTGAGGTTTCGATGTTGATGTTTCAAATGTTGATGTTTCAAAGTTAGTGTTTCAATTGTTGATGTTTTGATCTTGATGTTACGAGTTTGATGTTAGTAGCATGTGTCTTTAAAATTTATTTAGTTATAGAAACAGAGTTGGTGACCAAGTAACATACGCTGAAGTGATAAGAAACACGACAGCAGCAAAAGCCTGCATACATGTTGTTCAGTGCTTTATGCTTTCTCAAATTCTTCGAAATATTTTCTTATATGTGGCCAAAGAAAATATTTATCAATAAGTAAGTCAAAAAGTAAGGAGCTTATGGTTTCAAACTAAGATGTTAAGATTGATAAAACGACTTTTTAGACGAAATTTTGATGGTGATGATAATATAAATGATTACAAAGATGATGACAGATGATGTTTATAATAATGACGAAGACGATGATGCTAATGATCAAAGGACGGCCTGGACACCTGGACAACTGGCTGGACACCTGGACACAATGATAAAGTAGTAAGAATTTCAAACTTATTCTGTAGGTCATGCTGATGTTAAAAATTGCCAATAAAAAAATTGTAATGATTATGAAAATGCTGATAAAGATAACCTTCCCCTGTCTGTTCACAAGCATAGTAGCTCAGTCTCTTCGTGTTTTTATGATAGCTGCTACTTACCAACACGCAAATCACTTTTGTACTTTGTGTCAACTTGTTGAAAAATTTGTAGAAAGTTGAAAAATTGTGATTTCAATTTTCTAAAGTTTTTAAAGATTACCTCATCACTCACTAGCATTCATTGCCTAGCAATTCCTCGCAATCACGTTACAAGCACTTGATGTGTTGCTGCTCCTGAGCAAACAACATTCTCAAAATTTTCAAACCTGTCAAACATTCATTAACATATTTCTTAACACGTTGATACTAGCAAACAAAGTAGCTTAGGAATTGTTAATTGTCCTGTCATCATACACCAGCCAGTTTTGCTATCTGCTGAACTCTCAGGAATAAACATCGCAGTTCATCTGCTCAGTTCGCACGCACTAATCCTTGAAGGAATCCTACCTAACTGATGATGTTCGTTGATCCGAGCGGTCCTGATGTCATACGTGAAGGGTTTTTTTTTATATAAAAAATGTTATTTGCATCTATTGCTAACGATGATAACTAGGCTGAAAATGATGTTTGTGTTGTGATGACGATGAAGATAACGACTGCAATCATTATGAAATCAGGGTGTGATGAAATGATCCAGATGTATGGCATGGTATGGTATAATGATTGTTGTAATGAGGAATAAACAAACAATAAAAAAGAATGGTGATAAGTGGGTGACGATGAAAAATGATGACCTGATGGCCTAATGTGCCTCTCAATTGTCACCGGATGACCAATGTGACCGTCTGTAACTTCATTATCGTTTTTTTTTTTATTGCCAGTCCAAGGCAGTAAATGTAGTTATTTGCTGACCAGAAGTTGCGCAAAATTAAATTAACAACAGCACGATGTATGATACCCTGTACAAGTAGGAATATAACGAGCACCACTTCAATCTATACCTACTGGCCAGAGAACGTCTCTTGAAAACACAATTCAATTTCCCAGAACTGACAACACACATCACATTTTCAATCAGATCAACAGAATACAAAATTAGAAATTATTAACTTTTTCATTGAATCGGTAAAATCTGGAAATAAGCCTCGCATGCAATGAAATGTTCACGCAAAGTTCGAGCTCAACTCAGGCACTGTGGTCGCCCTAACGAGCAATGTAAACATTGATAGCATTAATGTGGCTTTGTACTACACATGCCAAATGAGCTGTAGGCCGATACAATTTATGGACAAATACGAGGAAGCAAATAAGCAGATAAGAAGACCATGCATAGTACATACTCCTGCCAATATCTTGATGAACATCTTCTATGGAGACAAAGACGATGACAAAAATGAAAACCTATTAGAAGCGGCGTATGGATTAGTTAATAAGTAAAAAGGCAACAGATGAATCACGCAACATTTTTAACAAAGAGTAGTGACTTTTCTTTTTTTCTTTCTTTGCTTTTCCGTACTTTTGCACTGACGTCTGCATCTGAAATTGCTTTGAAGTATATGCTTGTTAAAAATATAAGCGACTTCAATGTAAAGAGGATTAAATTTACTTTTATTAATATTTAGTGACCGCA
>NW_008705254.1:2557244-2599536 GCF_000326865.2 Helobdella robusta
TTACTACTGGGCTCGCGTCATCTTTGTCCACATCCTTCCCTGTGCCTCGCTCGTCATACTCAACACATTTCTCATCCTCGCTCTCAGGCAGGCGAGTGCACGTCGTTGCAGATTGTTGCAGCAACACCACAACAGGCAACCGTCTCTGTCTCAGTCGAATCTCAATCAAAACATGATTAAAATCAACCAAGAAAATAATTTAAAAATAAATCTTAAATCTGATGGCTGTCAGCTGGTGGAACACAAACTGATCTGTGATATGAGATACGTTAATGTTGCTGAAAGTGAGGCTACCAAAGTCGAACAAATTAAGAACAGCAGTGGTTCTTCGGACAAAAATGAAAAGCATGAAAATGTGGTGGCTCCTACAGAAACCCTAGCAGAGTCGACACTCAAACATCATACGACTGTTGGAGACCAAGGTGAATTAGTAGGAAAAATTGTCAAAACCACAACCACAACATTCGCTACAAAAACGACCGCCGCATCAATGATCACAATTGATACAACGAATTCAAATCTTTCTACATCTACTACCGCCACCACTTCTACCACACGACGACAACCATGTGTAGCCACATCTTCACAACAAAAATGTATAATAAGAAAGCCGGCACACGAATCATTCTCCATGTTAACAACAACAAAGACCAAAATATTAGCGATGAACAAACATGCGAACTTATCAGAGCAGAGGCGAAGAAAAATAGAGTGCACGTGTACAACTCGCATGATGGTTGTGGTCGTTGGCTTGTTTCTGCTGGCCGAGCTGCCTCTTGCCGTCCTCATTGTCATCTACAACATTGGAAACATGATGGAGTCAGAACTACTCACTCCCAACATATTCAGGAACGCCTCTTCAATCATCAACCTCATGATCCTCATCAGCTACTCCGTCAACTTCGTCGTCTACTGCACCATGAGTAGAGATTTTAGGAACGCATTCGCCGATAGAATGAAAATCTGTTTCGCCTCAGTTACACATTGCAGGAAAGTTCCTGAGAAGAACAATCCAAAGGGCAGAACGCGAAGGTCAACTCAAGTCTCGGTGATTGGAACAGCATCTGCAGCTGCGAAGAAAAAATGTTACAGCACGATTCAGAAGATGGATGAGGTCGTCACTCTCCACCATTTCAAACCTCCAACTGCTGCTGCTCTGGAAGAGGATGATGCTAATAACATGGGCAAGATTAATAACTTGCGGGCAGAAAATAATAACAACATAAACAACAATAACAACAACAACAACAGCATTCAAGATTCCGATGGGAGTTTTAATAATAAGTCTAAAAACATTATTAAAGATAGAAACAAAACCAACAATGAAAATGACGATGATGACGTCTTTGAAGCCAGCGGCAACCTCACAAACCTAGGTGATCATCAAAATGAGGGCTTCTTGGTTGCTGGCCAGCTGAACGTGTTGCTCCTTTCTCTGGATGATGCCAATCAAAACATTGAAAGTAACAATTTCTTTTTTCAACAATTTGATAACAACAACAACATCAACAACAACAACAACATCAACAACAACAACAAAACAAACAACGACGACGACGTTCATGCGAACAACGACGAAACAAATTGTTACACATACAACAGCACTAATAACAACAAAAACAACAACACACAAAGCAACACAAACGACCCAAACAACTACACAAATGACAATACAAATGATAAATCCCACACTTTCGATGTTGACGGCCACAAGAAGGAGAAAAATGTTGCTAACGATAAACACAATGCTACTAGCTCCACTAACAATTCTCAACATACGTCTCTTCACCTTATCAGTGGTATTTTCAACAAGGTCAGCAACGACATCAGCGCAAACGGTGGCACACAAAGCAACACAGATAACAACATAAATAACAACAGCCTCAGCAGCACAAACATCAACAGCACAAGAAGAAATAGTAATGACATCACTAGCTTCAACTCAGCCAACGACTTGACTCTGGCACTGATCACAAAGGAGGGCAGAAGGCCATCCAACGACAGAAGATCATCGAACGAGCATCAGCTGCCCCACAAGTACGGCAAACCACGCAGCAAGCGGCACAAAGCATTCAAACACATGACCGCCAGCGAACAGGAGTGGGTGAAGGACAAGATGGCAGTTCATTTCCTGATGACGTCATGAGTTCACCATCAACTCAACAAATTAACGGATGATAGATAAGTTGAAGAAAGATGGAAAGTGATCTAAGACATTCTGCAATCACCTAACCAATGGTAAAACCGTGTGCATATTTAAGAAGAGTGAACTGCTCCAGATATGCCTGCTCTCTTCCATCCATTCTTCAGTTCATGTTCATGTATAGATAAACACCAATTTTCAGCACCAAGTACAATAATCATTCAGCAAATTTAAATCGAAGAGACACTTTTTATAGTGAAGAATTAAGTAAGTTTCCAGTTTCAGAAATTATTTGAAACTTGGTAACAATAAAGTATGAAGGTTGTCATCTGGTTCAAAAGGTGAATGTTTAATGAAACTAACTGACAATATCAAATTTGTGCTTGTGCGTGATACGTCAGCGATGAGTATTGTAGTATATATATATATATATATATATATATATATATATATGTGTGTGTGTGTGTGTGTGTGTGTGTGTGTGTGTGTGTGTGTGTGTGTGTGTGTGTGTGTGTGTGTGTGTGTGTGTGTGTGCAATATTTGAAGTTTTCGGTTGATTTTATTTAATATTTCTAACCCTATATTTATAATAATATTATTTAAATTATTAAAATTAATTATATTAATCAATAGATCAATTAATCAATCTTCAAATTGATTAAATTTATCAATAGATCAATTTATATCTGGAACAATCTGGGTATTGAAGTTGTGAATGCTGATAGTGTGAATGATTTTAAAAAAAGGTTGGATAATTATCTTATGAATGCCAGGTTTATGTATGACTGGAGGGCAAATGATACTTAATGTGACATTGGCTTTTTGTGAGATTGGGATATATTCGAATTTTTTATCAGTATGTATCGTCAATTTATTGATAAGGATATGTGATTAATTTATTTATATTTGTTTTTTTTTCATTTTTTTTATATTTTTTTAAAAATGGTTTAATACATTATTTGACTTATAAGAACATTAATTATTTTATTCATTATAGACTCATAGGTTTATTTAATTTATTGTTTTAAAATTGTCCTTGTTTTGAGAAGGCACACGGACGTTTCGTCTTCGCCTTTGTTCAACGTAAAATAATAATAACTAAAAAATCGTTGGTGTTTATGGTTCACCAACGGTTTTTATGAATAAATTGGATAATAATTATAAAATTACTGTTAGAAATATTGAAATGCTCAACCGTAAACTTTCAAAGGCTAAAAATTCGGTAGATTTTATCAAATATTGCTTCAATTAGGGTCTCCCTCCAACATAAATTTATATACACTGTATTCTATATATAAAATATGGTCTTCTTCTATAATTCCAAAAACACGCACACACATACACACACACGCGCGCACACGCACGCGTATATATATATATATATATATATATATATGCGAGGTATTTTATTTTTCAAAACAATAGTATTGAAGAGAACTGTTAACATGAACACGATGTAAATAATCTACATATATAGATGTATGTATCTATATATATATATATATATATATATATATATATATATATATATATATATATATATATATATATATATATATAATGGACTAAGACTGTCAGAAATGAAATCATTGATGAAAATCACAACATGTTCCGCGTTAGCCAGCTTCCTCTAAAATTGAATGTTTAAACAGTAAGTTAACCAACATGAAACATGCTGTGATTTTCATTAAAATATATATATATATATATATCAAAAATATTAATTAGTTAATAATTCAGTTAATATAATTCAAAATAATTTGTTGTTCATACGCTCGTGACTACATACCACATCTCCGCGGCAAGCAGTTGCTCGAACGCCGACTTCAAATCACAACCTGCGCTCTCCTCGCCTTCTCCATCATCACCACCATTGTCAACGTCATTCATTCTTCTGGCAGTCTTTTCAATCAATGCCGACCTACAAACCTAAAAACGTGCTTCGTATTTTGCTAACTACTTTATTACTTAACTCCCTCTCTCTCTCCCTCTCTCTTTCTTTCTCTCTCTCTTTTTTTTCTTCATAATAGCACTCTCTCTTCAATTTACCATTTATTTACATTGTGGTCACGTTAATGTTGCGGACATTTATTTTTGTTGTAACGTCAAAACTTCTAAAACATCTGGCATTTGATGGCATTACAATCAAAAAACAATTATTTAACTATGAATAGTTTAGATTTATACAAAAATTGAATTCAAAAGTTGGCTGAGACAAAATGCATGACGTGATTGGTCATCATGAAATAGGGGAAAAAATGAAGAAAGAATAAAGTTGATTGAATGGTGTGTCACAAATGATCAAATTATTACCAAAACCTGTTTTGACAATCACCCAAGGAGAAAATATACTTGAAAGAGTTCCGGAGACAAGGTAAAAAATATGATTGATTACGTTGCAATAAATAGACGATGTCGAAATCCTGTTTTACAATGCAAAAGGAGCTGGTTGTGGCAGTGATCATAACAAAGTTGTTTGTAAAATCAGTATAAAGTTAAATAAAATCTAAAGTGAAGTGGCCGCAAAACGTTTGAGTTTTTTCAGTCTGTCGCAAAATGATGAGATCAAGTTCAAGTATAACGTTAAAGGACGGAATCGCTTTCAGTTATTGACGAAAGACATAAATAAATCTAAATATGAAATATTTAGAAATGCGAAAACTTTTATTGGAAACAAAGAACAACAATAAAAATTAGTAACAAGATGATGATTAGTTTTGTCGAAATAAAAAAAAGATGTAAGGCAATGCTGTGTATTCTCTCCAGACCGATACAATCTCTATAGTGAGAACATCATGAGAAAGATAGATTTACCTTGAATATCCAGTTAGTATTTAGTTAGAAAAAACTTTTGAACTTAAATTTTTGATTAAATTAAACCTTTAAAAAATATTTCACTGTTTTTTAAATGTTTTTATCTTTTATAGCAAAATAGATCTTTAAGCCAGTTTGTAGAATTCGGTAAAAATATTTTGAAATGAATTTATATTTTTCGTTTTAACTAAAATTTAAAATCAAAATTGAGAAATAAAATTTTTCAAAATTAAATTAAAAGTAAATAATCCAAGCATAAAATGCAAAACTTCCTTGAAATATAAAATGTTTTTTTTTAATCCGATAAGACTTCAACTTGAATATATAATTTTAATTTATTTCTTCAAATTTTGTGACGAGAATTTTAATTTTCAAAAATAATTTTAAAAATTCTTACGTGATTATTTATTCACGGTGTCGATATCAAAAAATTTTCCCGTTGTTAACAGCCATTTTCGGCTTATTTGTTTTAATATTTCCATATAGAAACCTGTATTTTTATATTTAAAATTAGAAAAATATTGCCACCGTTATGAAGCTGTAACAATTTGAAACCGAAATTTATAAAATTGGCATAGAAATTGTGTAACATTTAATCGCAACTCGAACAAGAACACTGTGTAGGGCTTAAGTTTCTTAGCTTCTGCTCATTTACGTAAGATTTTCAAAAGAAAATGATTAGAATTTAACTTAAACATTAATTGAAAATTGCTATCTTGTTTTTTAATATGAAAACATCATTTCTGCTATAGTGCAAACGAATGTACGGTCGTAAACGCCAGACAGGACTGCTGCTGAAACAGTTTCTACTTCTGTTATTTTATTATCTAGAAACTGGTGTCTGTCTGGCTTGCATCATGAGCGATATCAATGATAGACAATATTTTTGTTTATTCGCAGCTAAACTTAGCATCTCACCTTTTAGAGACGATAGAAAACGAAAAACTAAAATACAACACTTACATAATATACAATAAACATATATCGACACACAGACATGTTACAACAACAACACACACGCATAATCATTTAATTAAGCAACATTCAGAAAAAGTTTAAAATTAACCCTTGTTTATACATGCGCACATTTGATAAATAACAAAATGAAAAAAAAATTCACTAAATTTAAATTAGAAAAAAATTAACGAAAAAAGAAACAAAGTCGATATGACACACAAGGAATTAAATCAAAAACATGCATCAAAAGATATATTTTTGTCATCATCATTCATCATTTATATCATCTATCATAACCATAAATACTATTAAATAGGAGTCATTCTACTTTTTTAGTTCTACTCTTTCATCTACATTACCTATTAATTCTAGCGTAGTTCCAGGTTCTGTTCTTGGACTATCAACTTTTATCATCAATGCTTCTACTCTCAAAACTCTTCATAGCTCTAATCAAATCATCAAATACGCTGACGACACCTACCTTATCATCCCATCATCTAACTCAAACACCATCAAATCAGAACTCGACTCGTTAACTACAAGTCAAAACAATGCGACCTGTCACTTAACCTCAATAAATCATTCGAACTCATCGTTCAAAATAGACGCAAGAATATAGCATTTTCTCCAAAGCACCCATCAATTTCTCACACGAATCAATTTAAAATATTAGACCTCACATTCACCTCCACTCTTAATGTAGCACCTCATATTAATCACATCTGTCACAAAAAGCTTTCAAACATTTCACACATTCAAACACTTTGCTCACATGGTCTCAAAGGCATCATATTATTCGACATCACTGATCATCTCACACGTCAAAGATGCAGGTCCCTCCTGGTCTGGTTTTGCTACACAACAACAACTTCAGCAACTACAATCTCCCATCAAAAAACTAATCCGCTTCAACTACCTACCTGCATCATATTCTACCGTCATTCAAATATTCAACACACTCGATTCAAGACTGTTCAAGAAAGCTGAAAATAACAACAACCATAAAGAACAACAACGGAAGCTATACTTGGAAAAACGATCAAATCAATCTGCCAGTTGACTCAGCAACACAATCTGTACCATTAAATTTTAATTGCTATTCAATCAAAATTTAAACGTTGGAGGGTTTGATTTAAGTATACTGAAAATATGTTTGTGTTTATTTGTATGTGTGTGTGTGTGTGTGTGCATGAATGCGTAGATTTGTGTCCATGCGTGTGTGTGGGTGTGTTTCTGGCATGTGTTTGTGAGTGTGTGTGGATGTTTTATGAAAAGATAAAAATTTTGTTGTGTCATTGAAAATGAGATTTAAATGTCATCTAACATGTTAGCTCACAATTTTTTAATTTAAATTATTTTTTAAGAAGCCGGAAACGCCATCATCTCCAGATATACGGGACGAATAATGTGGCGGGTTTTAAAACATTCAACTGTAAATAATACTATCAACTAAAAAGTTGACAACAACAACGACGAACCCACAACAACAACAACGCAACATCTTTTAAGTTGTCATGGGCGTTTTGAAAGATGCTCTTTATGATCATTACCGAGCCTTTTCATATCTTTGTAAAAATTAACTTCAACCTCATCGTTATCTTCTCAAGCACCGTCAACACAAACATCATCATCATTAACATCATCATCAACAACAACATTATCATCATCATCATCCCTGTCGCCATATTTTCATCTTCTTTAAATTCATCATCATCATCTTTTTCTGCTTACATCATCACCGATAAAATTGCCATAATCAGCAGCATCGAAGTGTACATCATCACCATCACCATTAGCACCATCACCATTAACACCATCTTCTTCCTCTTAACCGTTTTTTTTTCTAATCAGCAGCACCATTAGTAACAACTTTTTTTACTTTTTTCAACTTTTCTATCATCATCATTACCTCATCAGCACCAACATCGTCGTCGTCGTCCTCTTCATCATCACCGCCATTAACTCGCGATGGTCTAACAAACATTTCATGCAGCCCGGTATTAAAACATTAAAGCTTATTTTTAAGGATCGATATTACACTAAATAATCTTTATTGAAAAATCATTAAACAATTTTTTTAAAGTATTTATTATATTTTCAAGAGCTTTGTTATACAACAGTGACCTTCAGAGTCGAAGTTAGAAATTTTCTTTGGTGGGCAAGGGTGCCAGGGTTTTTTTGATAAAGTTAACGACATTTTTTCCATATACCTACCGTATTTTTTATGATTTCCATATATCGAAGCTCGTATTTTTAATTCAATTTCGCAAAAAAATTGTTGTTCTTTAAGTAGTTGCAACAATTTGAAATTAAAATTCGTAAAATTGACATCGAGATTTTGTTAAATTTAACCTAAATTCTAACCTAAAAGCTATTTTTGGCTACGCTTTTTATGCTCTAATAAAGATTTAAAATGCCTCATAGCATCTATTTCACATTATTATAAGTTGAATATCACCATATAAATTCGCTCTATTGAATGTAAGGAAACACGCACAACGCCTTCTTTGTATTCCATTCGACAGATGACAATTTTACTTGAAATTTTGCGTTATGTGCGCCAAATTTACTAGGTAGTATCTAAAATCCGAAAGATACATCTTCAAACATAATTAAATTGATCCATCAAATGAATTTATTAACCTTTAACAGACTTATTTTCTAGAGCTAATCCATTAGAGGGACACCGAACAAGTTAATGCGTGAAGTTTTCAAAGAAACATCAAAATGCACAATCAATAATTTGTTAAAGTGAAATAATAAACTTTTCAATCCTTCAATGATTAACCGACCAACTGATCAACTAATTAAATTATCATTAGCTAACATTTTTAGCTTAATTTATTAACTAGCAACCAACTAATCAAACAACCACGCAACTTTTTTGTTGTATTGTCTAGTATTGCATATTTTATTGTATTGTCTATTGTATTGTACCATATATTATTGAATTAAATTTTATTGTATTGAATTGTATTGTATTGTACCATATTTAATTGTATTGTAATGTGTTGTATTGTATTGTATTGCATCGAGGACAGCTACGACAACAACAGAATTCACAACGACAACTATAATAACAAAGCAGGACACAGTAGCATGGGCGAGTTGTACTGCCACAGAGGAATAAACTTCAATTACATGCTCGTATTTTATGATTTGTTGCCTGCTCCATCTACATCACGCTACACAACGTTTCTACAAAACACAACGTAATACGATACAATATTGACACCCTTCTTGCTAATTCTATCTGAAATATTGTTATTTTAATTTGTTTTTTGGTTTTTCTGTATTTGTTTGGCAAGGGGCCACATGAAGTAATGAAAATAATAATAATAAAAAGAAGAGGAATCAAAAATTAATTTTTTATAAATCTTAAAAAATTTTTATAAATAACCCAAGATGAGCATTGAAAAAGTTTGAACGTTTTACTCATACTTTGCTTTATAAACTTTTAACTCATTTAAAATAAAAAAAAAAAGAAAAATAAAAATTATGAAAATTAGAAAGTGATGGAATAAGAATGAATGAAAGGAAGGTCAGCGGAGCATGAAGCAAACACAAAACGATCCATCGGATTGTTACGCCATTTCGTCACGTGATTCAATTTTATAATTTCAATTATTGCAGTAGTTAGCGCGAGCCTGCATGCAATGATGACGACCGTAGAGGCGTTGGTGATGATAAAATGATAATAAAAGTATAATCTATTACAACGTTATGAGCAGTTTCAACGCTAACAAGGTTTCTACCATTGCTGCTGATGTGGCATAAGTAACAATTGGTGTGGCAATGAAAATAGTAGAGTCCCGGAACCGGATATTATCCCGCGTTATCCAACTCCGTGAAAAATAGTATACAAGTAATGGAAGATGAAACTTTGGAGATGTTAACATGATGATGCTACGGACTGTTGTGCTGAGAAAAATGATCATACCTTCGGCAAGATATTTTATGAGAATCTCGCAACGTTCGTTGATGAAATAATTGTTCGTTTAAAGAGTAAATTCGACTGGCTGTTTAAACACACACAGACACACACTACACAGACACGCACGCACACACGCACACATCTACTCACATTGACCGCATATACACGCACACTTGTTTATTCCCATGCAAAAAACTGTTCATTATATTTTTTCATGTGACTGAAATGTTCATCTTTGCAGATATCATGTTCATTCAGTGATGATATACAAAAAAACACATCACGATTAATCATTGATTCGACGATGAAGATGTGATAAAGATGAGAATGATAAGGATGATGAATACGACGTCATGATGAATCATCACCAATTTAATTATGACGTAAAGACGATGATGTCATTCAGTAATGATGTTAACACGTCAACACTCATGTTCCATTCTGCACTCTGCTCTTCAAACTTTTGTCACCACACATCATGTCATCATTGTCATCGATTGTAATGAACTTAATGTTATCGTAAATGTTATCATGGTCGTCGTGTGGTGAGTTATTTAGTTGTTGTTGTTGTTGTCATTATTGTAGTCGTTATACTGATATCATAAAATCTTCTCATCTGAAATGAAACATCGTTTTGTTTGCTTATTGAGACTAGCAGAAAAACGCCCATTCACTTCAACTGCAACATCACCTTTACAAGGGTATTACCATTGTATTGATCGAACCATCATGAACATGATATCACATTTATTTTAATGGAGGATTTTATACATTTTCATTATTATCTTAAATTATTTTTTTGATAGCATTACCTTAATCGTCACCATCATCACATACAATGATGCCATCCCAACATCACCCTTCTTCATCACAACCACCATCTAACCATCATCATCATCATCATTACCATCCTCATCACCGACATGATATACACTCCTGTACATACGTGTGAGCGTATGTAATAGTGAGCAAACAAAAAAGAAGTGCACGTTGTGTGCATGCGTGTGTGTGTCTGTCTGTGTATGTATGTATGTATGTCTGTCTATGTGTGTGTCAGTGTGTGTGTGTTTGCGTGTGTGTGTTTGTCTGTGTGTGTGTCAGTGTATGTGTGTGTTTGCGTGTCTGTGTGTACATGTTATGTACACATAATGTCGAAATATGTAGACGCATATTTGTAGCGTACGCTCAATAAATCCTTTCCTCGTTCATTCGTTACATCCACCATGCTTGTAATTATTCCGTAAGACGTTTTGCATGGGTGCCTGTTAGGGGATAGAGGATATTAATAATGCTGCTTGCCTTTGTCCGCCTCCGCCTCTTCCTCCTCCTCATTCTCCTAGACACGCAACAACAACGACTAACAACATCCTCACAACAATAGCGTCACAACAGCCTCACACAACAACAACGTCACACAACAACATTACATAACAAAGTCACACAACTACGTCACGCAACAACATCACGCAACAACATCACACAACAACATCACATAACGACGCAACTACCTTACACGGCAATTCTACTTTTTTTTATTGTCGTTTTTATTTCATTCGCGATTTGTTTACTCCCTATAAAATGTTTTAATGTTTATAATTTTTCTGCTCCTCATTCAATTTAATTTATTATCTTTTAAAATAATAATTTTTTTAATTAATTTTTATATTATTTAATTAGAGCGTACTTGTGCGTTTTAGTTAAACACATAATTTAAATTTTTTGTAATGGAAATTTTAATTGACATAAACAAACCTAAATTAATCAAGTAAAAAACATACAATCAGGCAAAGATATCTTAATTAAATCATCGTTCGGACCAAAGACATAAAATAGTATATTTTAACTAGATCATTGCCCGGACCAAAGACGTAATATAGTTTTATAATTACAGGGGTCTGACTAATATGCACATCGTCCCGGTTGCGATATCTCCTAAATCATCTTGCCTGTGTTTAGTCCTAATAAATGGTTCTGCTGGGCTTACGCTGTGATTTGTTTGCGCAAATATCTTCATTATGTCCTCTGCACTCTTTTTTGTTTCCATGTAGCAGCGCGGCGTTCAGTATTTGTTTATATTTATTTATTTTTTTTTTGAGAATTGACGAATAATTGTTTGCTATTAACGAAGAAAAAGTTGTCAGTTTAATTTATGCTGGTCTCAGGAGAAGTGCTGAGACGAAAACGATCTAATTGTTGTATATTAAACGTTTTTTTATCATTTTTTTTTATAGGAATTAGTTTTTATAAGAAAATCTCAAAATTTAAAAAAAAATTGTTAAAAGTCTCAGTTAAAAAGCAGTTAATGTTAATAAGGTGTTTCAAAAATTCACGAAAGTATAAATAATTAAGTAAAAAATTATTGATACAGAATGCCTCAAATGCAAATGAAAACCGGTGAAGAAACGCTTCGGCCAGCCAACCTCAGCAGCAGATTCCGAGCATCCTTCCTCCATCCATCCATCCTTCATCCATCCATGCACTGTCATCTCAACAGCCATTTAACGAGTTTTTTCTTCCTGGTGAATTTTATTACATTGCGCAACATTTGATTTCGTATTTTATTTTATATAAGCAACTCAGTTTAAATTCATGTCTGCACTGTATAACATTGCGTGCCTGTGTGTGTGTGTGTTATTGTGAGATGCATGTGTTTGCTTGTAAGTATGTGAGTGTACTGTTACAGTACATACACGTACACACGTACTGTACGTACATTCACACACATGTGTTATCCGAGAAGAGGCATAATTAATTATGTAGTTGTATCTTGGACGGGTGGATTTATCGTTAATGCGCGTAATTATATGTGACCTACTGCGTAAGGTAAATATACTCATGTTAATTGCATTAATCAAAGAAGATGATTGCTTTGCGCTGCATCATCAGTGTTCTTTTTCCTTTGCTCGCTATCTCTCTCCCTCCCTCTCTCTCTCCCTCTCTCTCTCCCTCTCTCTCTCTCCCTCTCTCTCTCTCCCTCTCTCTCTCTCCCTCTCTCTCCCTCTCTCTCTCTCTTTCTCTCTCTCTCTTTCTCTCTCTCTCTCTCTCTCTCTCTCTCTGCTCTAATGTGGTGTATCTCACGTATGTTAGTCTAATTTAATTTAACGTCAAAATGGGTTATCTCTCTCTCTCTTTCTCTCTCTCTCTCTCTCTCTCTCTCTCTCTCTCTCTCTCTCTCTCTCTCTCTCTCTCTGCTCTAATGTGGTGTATCTCACGTATGTTAGTCTAATTTAATTTTATGTGTTTGTATATTTGTCTTATTGTGTGCGTTTTCAATTTAGGTGATTAAATTTGTGTCGATGCTTAATGTCACCCAAATATTTTCTTAAAATAAATAATTCAGTGAATGTAATAAATGATTTAATTGAATGTTGAGACGACGCGTCAACCACATCCAGCACCTTGATGACAAGCGTCTTGAAATTAGACATGGGTGTATGCACGTACGTAAATTAGATAACCTAGTTAATTCATTTTTTAGGTTTTGTTTTCTTATTTATATTTTTAATCCTGCCAAAATATTTTTATTTGATCTTTAAATTCAAATTGTTATTTCAAAAGAAAAGGTATAATTTGAAGATGCATTTTGATTTATCAGCTTCATCTCATTTACTTTCTGCCGTGCACCTTTCTTCACAATTTTCCGCATTTTTAACAATTTGATCCTTTTCACTGATTTCACAAAACAATCTATTCATTAAAATCTGGAATGTTTCATTCACGAGGAGTAACACAAAATCTTCACCTCACAATTTCACAATTTCTACTTTAGTTTCAATCATTCATTCACTGATACGAATCACGAACATGTTAACGTATGTCTCGCATATACTTATGAATTATAAACCGAAACATCCTCAATAATTTTGACGTTTTACAGAAATACACACAATAAATTTGATTAACTAACTGGTTTTTTTTTCTCACAAATTATCCACAAAAGCTATGTCTAACATTGGATAATTCTATGAAACTAAGTGGCAGATATATGTAAAGCTTGTATGTAAACAAAAAAAAAATTTAACATATTTCACTGTACAATTAAATTAAATTATTGTATAATTGTATAAGATTTGCACGATTCAATTAATAACAGGTGCGGCACATGAGGACAAATATGAGATGGGATGAATGAGTGCATCGTGCTGAGTCTTAGAATCTTTCTCTCTCTCTTTTTATTTACTTCTTTCTCTCTCTCTCTCTCTCTCTCTTTCTTTCTCTCTCTCTCTCTCTTTCTCTCTCTCTCTCTCTCTCTCTCTCTCTCTCTCTCTCTCTCTCTCTCTCTCTCTCTCTCTCTCTCTCTCTCTCTCTCTCTCTCTCTCTCTCTCTGGTGGCCGTTGTAGATTGTTCTTTCAGCTGCTATTTCATAAACTATATTCCCAGTAAGGATTTCATGGAAAATGCTGACAGTTTGTTAGATCTACTTGTTGCATCTTGAGCTGTTGCCACGTGATTCGTGGTCACGTGATTTGCAAAATGAGTTGTTGATGTTGTTGTTATTGCTGCTGCTGCTGCTGCTGCTGTTGTTGTTGTCACGTGTCTTGCTGTCATGCAAACAGTTGTTACATTGGTAGATGCTAGGTTGTTTGGCGTCAGTGCTGAAGATGACGACAGGAGTGACAATGGTGGAAAAGAGTTACTGTTGCTTTTAAACGCTTTTGATGAAGTTGGCTGTGGTGATGAGTGTGAGGTCAATTCATTCAATTCGAAGAAGCACAGCTCTGTTTTTACGTTCACATTTTTGCATTGGGACGATTTGTTGTTCGTTTGATTTGTTTGAAGAGAAGGAGTATGAACATGGTTTGTGTGGCATGTGTGCAAGTGAATGTCATTAACACATTCACTGCCGTCATCGGCTTTGTCCCGCGTTTCGTTTGAATTGGAAATTGCTGTTGTGTTTATTACGTTTTTGTTGCAAGAACTGTTGATGTTGTCGGTGTCGTTACTGAAATAAGTGCCGTCGTTTTCCTTAATGTTATTGTTGTTGTTATTGTTGTTATTATCAGTGTTGATGTTATTGTTATTGTTGTTATTATCAATGTCGATGTTATCGTTGTTCTCTATAGTGCCTACATTTTGGTCAACAGGTTCTTCAAGAAACTTTTCGTTGGTCCCATCTTTTGTATAACTTGTCACCAGACTGTTGATGTCAAGGTTGGTTTTGCTGTTTGAAATATCATTTCCATCATGTTTATTGTCATCGAAATTAGTGACGTCATTTTCAAGTTTGTTAATGACGACGTCGAATGCAATGCATCGTCTGTTTTCTCCGTGTGAGGCAACCAGTTGGTTTGATTGAAAGCGCTCATGTGAGTGTAGCTGTTGTGGCTGTCGTGGTTGTTGTGGCTGTTGTGGCTGTTGTGGTTGTTGTGGTTGCTTCTGATGACGAAGAGGAGGAAAGAGATGGTGATCATATTCCAACACTTGATGATGATGATGATGATGATGATGACGCAAGTTTGGTCCACTGCTGAAACTCGTGAATGATGACGTCACCACCGACGAAAATGTTGATGGAATTGGTGCGGTTGAAAGAGATGCTGATGACGAAGAGAAAGAAGAAACCGGTGACATGGGAGTGGTGGTCGGGTAGAAATAGATGGGCAGCCTTTGAAGTCCTTGTGGAAAGGCGTTCTGTCTTGTTAGGAACGGTTTCAACGCGCAGATTTGCAAATAGGGCTGCTGCTGCTGCTGGTGCTGCTGCTGCTGCTGCAACAAAAGTGGCTTTAAGAACGACTCGCAGTGATTAAAAAATTTGTTTGTGAGGGGGAGTGCGTTGTGAATTTGTTTCCAATCTGACGGGATTGTTGCGATTGAAAGTGTTTCGTGTGATGACGTTGACGATGCCGAGGAAGACAGCGTGGTTGGTGGGAGTGAGGCTAAGGGGGAGAGTGAAGATAAAAATATTGATGCTGATGATGAAGAAGAAAAAGAGATGAGTGATGGCGATGAAGATGATGATGATGGCAATAAAGAAATGTGATTAAAAGTTGATTTTTCAACTTGCTGGGGTGTTGGATTTGACAAAAATTGGAGTGAAAAATTAGTTTTGTCATCAGGTGCAATGTGGAGGAACGGTCGGTGAAATTTACACTCTTGCACTTCTCTTTTGCTATCAAAAGTTGTTTCACTGGTTAATGTTCTTTGATCATCATAATTGCTTTTATATTTGTTGTTGTCGGTGATGTTGCTTTTTATAACGTCATTATAGTCTGCATCACTCTTATCTTCGTTCTTAGTGATCCCCTGGTCAGAACCATTGCAATAATAATGCTGCTCTGTCAATTCTTCATCGCTGTTATCATCCTTGCTGTTGTTGTTGTTGTCGTCGTCGTCATCTTCATCACAATTGCATGTCTCTTTATCATCTCTCTCGTCTTCAGCACATTCCAACTTGCACTTCTTGCACTCCTGACCTTTCAATGCAGCACTCTCCTGTCCTTCAGACAGATTTGACTCACATTCTTCCACATCTGTATTTTTCAATTTTGTCTCCGTTGGCCTATTTGCTCGTGATACGTTATTTCTTTTAAAACTTCCAGTGCGGTCAGATGAAAGTGATGTTGAGTTGGTTGTGGGAAGTGTGTGCCAGGGAAGGAAACTTTTCATGTGCAGCTGCTGTTGTAAGCTGCTCGATAGCTGGCTGTTCAGCGGCGTGTGGTCGGGTGGCTGGTCGTTTGGTTGGTGCTGTGAATACTCATGTACATCTGTTGGAAGAGGCATCTTTTCAAATACTGTCTCAGAACTTGAGAAGTTGAAATCAGTTTCGCTATTGCTGGTGATATTGCGGATGCCATCTTTGAAGAATTCATTTGTGCTAAATTTGCTGCTGAATCTAGGAATGTTGTTAGATATTGTTTTGTTGTAGAAAAGTGTAAGATGCTTCAAGGAGTTGTGTTGTTGTTGTTGTTGCTGTTGTTGCTGTTGACGCTGTTGTTGAAACTGGGTAGGAAATAGAAAGCTTCGTTGTTGCGATTGCTGCTGCAAAAATTGTTGGTAGTGATTGTAATGGTGGGGGAGGGTTTGGGGTTGGTGTTGTGGCACCCGATGGTATATTGAAAAGTCATTAACGTAATTTTGTTTGAAAATTAAAGCTTTGTCTTGAATAAAATTAAAATTATTATTATCATTCTTTTCATTATCAACGAAACATTTCAGTGGCAGCTGCTTGCAAACGTTGGTGTCGGGACGGGATGGCGCGTTGAAAGAAGGAAGATGGGGAAAGAAAATAGAATCCCCCTTATTCAAATGGTTGCTGCTGTTGTTGTTGTTAATCAGATGGAGAGATTTGTAGTGAGGCTGTAGTGCGCAAGTCTTCAAGTCGAAACTGTCGGGAATTTGATGTTGCAGTTGATGCTGCTGAGTTGTTTTGCTGTGGTGGTCAATCTGCTTTTGAAACTGTTGGAGAGACTGGGGCTGTTGGTGTTGAAGATTTTGTCTTTGGAGTTGCTGTGGAGTTTGTTGTTTTGGTTGCTGACAGTCAGAGTTTAATCGCTGTTTCGAGTGTTGGGGTTTTACAAAATTATTTTGTGACGATGTATTTGGTTGATGGTGATTGGCTGACTGTGGTTGTTGAGTTGGGAAATGTTGTTGCTGAAATCGCGGTAGTGGTTGCTGCTTTTGATGTTGCTGGTGATGGTGCTGTGGTTGGTGGTGCTGGTGGTGCTGGTGTTGTTGAAGTCGTCTTCTATTTCCTCCATTGAACATGGCCTTGACGTCCTCCCAAGCATTCAACACGATTTCGCCCTGCTTCTTCTCATCGATCAGTTTCATGTGCCTCCTCCACGAGTTGAAGTTGGCAGCGTCAGGATGGTTGTACCTGCGTATGAAATGGTTCAGCATGTTAGGTTGCTCATTGAAGTTGTTGGCCCTGTTAAGTTAGCTAGTTTTTTTGTCTTCTAGCAGCTTTTTTTCAAATTTGATTTCGAGTTATTTTTTAGTTTTTTTTTGCTTTTAAGAATTTTATAACCGCCAATGTTGACTTCTGGATGTGAAAATTTTTGAAATTGAAAAGGTAGCATCACTGAAACTTACTTAGAATTGATGGACTTGTGGAAATGAAAGATGAACTTGTTAGGTGAGAAGTAAACATCGCAGATCAAACACTTGATGCACTTGGCTCTGGAGCTGTTGTACCTGGAAGGAACAAAGGCCCCACGGCAACCCCAGCCACAATCGTGTTGCACCCTGAACGTGAAGTCATCCGGAAGTTTCGGTGGGATGACGTCATCAAGAAAGGAGTGCACCAGACGTTCAGCCTCTCGTTTCGTTATCATTCCACATCGTCTGTTCGAGAGCATTATTTACTGCTTTTAAAAATGTTTGCCATTGTGTTCGTTGTGGGGAATGCTGTGACTCTGTTTAATTGCGACAATTTTTGCACTAAAAACTGTTAGAAACATGTTGAGCCGATATATTCTCTGAAACGCCAGAGAAGTTTTTCAAAGTTAAAATACAGGCGCAATTTCGAAACTAGAATTATTAAACAACCAATCAATTAAACAACCAATCAATTAAACAACCAATCAATTAAACAATCAATCAATTAAACAATCAATCAATTAAACAATCAATCAATTAAACAATCAATTAATGGTCTATAACCTGGAAGACGATGGCATGGCTCCGGCTTTCCTCAGTACCTCCAGTTGCACTGGAGTGCACTGTACACATGTTATACCAAGGGCCACACGTCTGAATTTTCAATTACAAATTTTACAATTTAATTGATTTATTAAATTTTAAAAAAATTTTGATTTTAGTTTTAAGATTTTAATTATTTATTGTTTTGTATTCTTATCCAATTGTGTTTGTATCTTATAGAAGATTTTTTATTTACACAATAAGTTTGACGTATTGTTTTTAGTTATGTAATGTTTCGCCATAGTTTATCAATCTTACATAATTTCATCAAAAAATTAGTGATGTCAGTTTACGTTTAAAATAAAAAAAACGAATAAACAAATTAAACAACCAGCCAGCCAAACAAGCAAACAAGCACCTAACTAACCAACCAACCAGCCAGCCAAACAATCAACAAGCTAACCAAACCAACCCACAACCTGTTGTGTATTTCGTTGTAGCTGAAGTTTTTCAACAACGTGTTTGATATCTGAGCCAGACAGAGACGCTCCTTCCCGTCCATATTCAATGACACGATTGGCTGGCCATGCAAATAAACCACACCCACGCGACTTGATTCCCTTGATACTATTGGTTGATAAGTTGACGCTATGGATGTTGTCAAGTTATTGTTGTTGCTTGATGATAGTTCTTTAACAGTTGGCAAATTGTTGTTGTTTGAAAAGTACCCAGCTGTACATTCATTTGCTTTGCTACCATTGTCCATGTCAACAACATTTTTAACAGCAAAAGTAGCACTATTGGATTTATTTTTGTTGAAATTGGTGTCAGGTTGATGATTGTTGCCTTTATTATTTTGACATAAAATAATTTTGCTGATGTTGTTCGTACTACTGGAGTTGTTAGAAGTGTGAGTACTGCTTGTAATGTTCGTCATGTTGGTGCTAGTGTTGCCGTTGTTGTTGCAGTTGTTGTTGCAGTTGTTGTTGCCGTTGTTGTTGCAGTTGTTGTTGCAGTTGTTGTTGCAGTTGTTTTTCAACTGGAAAGTTGTCGACTCACTTGCTAGGCACCACCAACGTTCTTCATGATTCAATTGGCAGCGTTCCTCCTCTGGTGGGGTCCTCTTCCCATCGTCAGCAACTTTACAGCCATCGTAAACATCTTCCCTATCAGACATGCTGCGGTTACTGTTTGCATTATTACATCGTGCATTTAATGGGAGACTGGTAACATTATTAGTGTCATTGTTGGAGCTAATCCCGGTAGTATTGGTAACAAAATTTGTGTTAGTTGCAGCGTTGTTGTTAGTTATGAAGTTGACGTTAGTGACTTCATTGTTGCAATCAGCAGTTTTATTTTTATTTGAAAAGTTTGTGCTCAGTACATCGCCATTATTAGACACATCATCACATGCGTCATCATCAACCCTGTTGCCAACATCCATGTTATTAATTTGTTGCAAACATTCCGAAATGTCATCAGTCGCTCCAGCCAGCGAGGCGTGCCACTTCATCAAAAGTTCTTCATTAAATACTGAACAAACTCTTTTATAACACCCCACGGTTTTCCTGTCGTGAAATGCTGCACTATGATTGGTCGGTGGAACTGTCAATCAAATAATTGGACCAATGAGCATTGATATGTGCGTTATGGATCCTAATAAAATAACTAACTGTGTTTTTAAATACGAGCCTAACATACACTCACGTTCTTGTTAAGATATTTACAGATGACGGGATTTCCAATTAATAACTGTGAGTCAATTAAAATCATTAAATTGAGGGGAAAAATATGAAAAGATGCTTCAAATAAATTATCTCCTAACTTATTTCAAGACATTGAAGAAATAAATACTAGATACGACAACCAGAGGCGTCATTTGGGGGGAGGCAGGGGGTGCAATTGCCTCCCCCCCAAAAAAATTATAAAATATTAAAATTATAAATTATAAAAGTGTTAATTTTAAATTCTTTGTAAAAAGGATATATAATTTAGTAATTTTAAAACTTTAAAAATTTTGAAACTTTAAAAATGTAAAATTTATTATAATGTTGCACTGACGAGACTAGGTAATCAAAATAGTACTATATGCATACATGTAGATAATGACATCTTCTGTAAATAGGAATTTTGTTAATAGCATTAACAAGTTGGTAGATCGGAGAATTATTCGAAGAATCGAGAAACTATCATATAGATTGAGTACTGTAAGAAACGCCATGATCTTTATTAATAATATATTATATATATATATATATATATATATATATATATATATATATATATATATATATATATATATATGTTACATGCTAAGTCATAGACCACATAAGTTCGCCCCCCTCTACCAAAATCTGAAATGACGCCCCTGACGACAACATTTTTGGTGTACTATTAATAAATGTTAAATATTCATGTACTTATCCATTGATGAAATGTCATCTCTTTTTCATCTGACGTCATCTAAGTCATCTAAATTGCATAATTTCATTAAATTCATTAAATGAACAGCAGCATAGTCAGTCAACACGCAGAGAACAAAGGCTTAAAACTCGCGCGATTATTTCTGAAGATCACTAGCAAGCAGGCACTCACAAACAAACTTCTCACCACACCACACATCACGAATGATTGGACAAGGCGCACTGTCATAACAAACAAATGACCAATGCACTACTGTGTACTGCACACGCACACGCACGCACGCACACACGTACACACTCGCGCAATTTGAAGTGTGCACATCATTAGATGACAGAAATCTCAGTTGCGTGCAAAAAAAACAAACATTAATAAATATCAGTAACACGCAACAACGATAACACACATCAATAACACACTAACACACACAAAACTACAAAAAACATATAACAACAAAGAGCAGCATATAAAGACGAGCCACATACATGAAACGCAATAACAAACATAGAACAACATATGCATATGGATGGAACACGCAACTATAGACTCTCACACTCACACAACTCCTTATACGAGCCAGTGACTGTAATCAAATATGGCCGTTTGGACGTGCAATCATTTTAATCAAAGTTAATCTATAATTGCATCGTTGTGCTGTACTACACAGACAAGATGGGATCAATGGGAATATCGATGGCTCCAGATTATTTCTCCCCCGGATGATGAACTCCTCACAAATGCTTCCTTATTCAATATGCATTTTTATGACGTAATAACAATGATGGATGTAAAAAAAAGTTGCTGAGCTAATTATAATGATGTTCTGTTATATTTCATATAATAACATGAAGTGCTTGGTAAAAGTTGTTTCAGTCAACATTTTGTTCCTAAATAGATACAGCTCTGAAGCTTCTGAAGCAGTTTAAATTTTTTTTAAATTATATAATGTTTGCAGAATATAGAAACGGGTGTCTTGTATATATCGAATGGTAAAATAAAATTTTTCATTAAAATTACATGTGCAATTGTTTTTCCAACACTGTCAAAAGCCTGAGATGTATGTAGTGTTGTAGGTAATGTCATATGTTGTATAATTTAGGTTTTAAACATTTTTCTGGCTTTATGCGCCGAAACACATTTCGTTCAAAGGATGATGTTTATAGTGATGATGATGTATGAGTGCGTTAAAAATGATACAAAATAAGTTGACGATGTGCATGATGAAATGAGTGAGTCAATCCAGATTCGTGTTGCAGTAATTAGCCTAATGATGATTACACATTAATTGCTTTGTATTCAAACACTCGAATAAAGTTACATCATCGCAATCGTTGAACAACGCTTCTGATGAAAAAGTTCAAACAGACCATGCAAGTTTGTTGCGAAGAATAAAACGGTTACGAACGAACAATAACAGATGGAACATGTAAATATTTTAAATGAATAATCAAAAATGAAACCATTTGGGACCAACCAAAAATTTAGGATTTATTATATAACGAAATCACTGAAAGTTATGCATCTAAACGTAGGTTCACCAAACACTACACTATTAGTTTTATTGGGGAACAAAATGCATTCAAACGAGGAAATAAAACTTGGAAAGGATCATTAAACAGACGGCCGGATTAGAACAAAATAAGAAGTTTTAACAAATTTTATTTAATGATATTAATGTCGTAAAATGGTTGTAGCAAAAATGTCTGCTTTATTTTATTTTAACTTGATTAGGTATAATAGAACCTTTTAGCAAGAATTTACATTTGAAAAGATTTAATAACTCTATTAATAATAAAAAATAGTTTGAAAAATAATAAAATATAATGAGTAAATGTGGTTAAAAACTGTTGAAAATATGAAAATCTTATTTATTAAATACAACATCTATAATTAACCAAACGAATTTAGAGTTATATAACCGAATTAGATTTAGAAAACAAGTTTAAAAACATTTTCTTATCTCAATTTAAACGACTCCAAAATTCGGATTAGTAACAAGCAATTTAATTTGACGCTATAAGATTTATTTTTTGTTGATGCATATTATCTTTGCTTTGGTGTTTGTTATATTTATTTATTTATTTACCTAATATTCTGAAATTATTTTGCCGGCATTAGGGAATTTATATTAAGGTTTTCGTTTTGTTGACGAATCTGAAATTTGGCCGTCATTCCTCCTGATGCATCCTTCTTAAAAAACACGGGTTTGTTTTGTATTGTATTTCTTTCTGTTTTGTGGTTTTGTCTTTTTGAATCCTTTTCATTGGCTGTGGTGTGTGTAGTAATTAGTGTTTTCCACTAATACACTAGTGACCATAACGTAACAAATGCAATGATCAATCCACTGGCTAATCACAGTTTAGTCATTCTATATTTTTGCCAGCATAGTCGCAAAAATTTCACATTCCGTTTTCAGTTTAGTTTAGTTAGATTTTATAAATTAATTAATTTTGATTTAGTTTAGTTTTTAGTAGAGTTGAATGATGAAAATATTTTTGTAAATTTATTAAACTTAGTTAACTTATGTATTTTTCATTAAATACAGATTTTTGATCATTGCATTAATTTAATCATTAAATTGATGATCCGGTGATCACCAAAAAAAAGATCCTGATTGCAGCACATCACTGATCATAAAAGAAAATAAAAAACAATTGAAGCATTGCCATGATGAGTGGAGGTAATGTAACATGGCAATCAGTTAAACGACTATGTGGAATATTTTGTTGCCCTCCGTGTCCATCGCGTATTGCAGCTAAACTGGCCTTCTTACCACCTGAGCCATCCTATGCAATAGTTGATGAGTCAGTGGGAGGAGGTAGAAAGAAATTAATTTTAAAAGAAGAAGCTGAGTGGCAATACAGTGATAGGGAGCTTGAATGTATCGAAGCTTTGACATTACGAACAAGTAGGCAACAAACAATAGCAGCAATTTTTATACACTGTGTTCCTGATGCCAAATATACTATCCTGTTCAGCCATGGCAATGCAGTTGATATAGGACAGGTTGAATATTTTCTATTACTTATTTCATTATGTATGTAATTAATTTTTTGTATTTTATTGTAATTTTTATTGTCTCTTTAAATAATTCATTTAAATATTGCTTTTCTAGATGACCAGCTTCTTGGTGAGTTTAGGATCTCGTTTGCACTGCAATGTGATGGCCTACGACTATACAGGCTACGGTTGCAGTTCCGGTGCACCTTCTGAGAGGCACTTGTATTCTGATATTGAAGCCGCTTGGCTGTGTCTTAACAAAAGGTTGAATATGTTTGTAGTTGCAATCACATTATGTTGATAAAAAACTTTTCAATGTGTTTTGGTTTTTAAATTTTTTTATTTTTATCACAAATAATTTTAGGTATGGCTTGTGCCCCCAGAACATAATTCTCTATGGGCAGAGTATTGGGACAGTGCCAACAATTGATCTGGCATCGAAGTACGAAGTTGGCGGAGTTATCTTGCACTCCCCACTCACATCAGGATTGAGGATGGCATTTCCAGATACCAAACGTACCTGGTGCTTTGATGCTTTTCCAAGGTTAGTGCTGCTACAGTGCTCCTTCCGCACTTTATTTCATTCAAAATTCATGCATAAATGTTCAGCACAGACAGTGTCTACATACTAATTTATCATAAGTATACATATTCAATAGACGTACATGTACTTATTCATTCATTACAGATGCATGCACATATTCATCATGGACACACATGCATATTCAGGGCAGACATGTAACGTATATATAAATGAATACACACATGCATGTTCAACACAGACATAGCATACAAAAAACGTGTTTATATATATGTGTATATATATATATATATATATACAAACTTTTCCAGCATAGACAAAGTGCCCCGGATAACTTCACTGGTCCTTGTCATCCATGGCACAGAGGATGAAGTTGTTGACTTTTCGCACGGTCAGCTGATTCAGCAGAGGTGCCCGAGAACAGTGGACCCCCTCTGGGTGGACGGGGCTGGCCACAACGACATTGAAATTTTTCCTCAGTACATCGAACGACTCGAGCGATTCATCAACATTGATTTGGTTGTCAGTTGACTTCTCCATTTTATTTCTCATTTATCTTATTTTTTAATATATTATCTATGTAATATATGTATATCTATATACACTATATATATATATATATATATATATAACAAATACATTGTTTATGACAGTTTATGTTCAAATATTATATTTCACTTCATGTTTTTGTATTTATCTTACATATTTGAATTTGCGTGTACCTCAAGTTATTTACAGGCAAGTACATTTAAACATGTTTGTATTAAAAGTTAATGTCCGCCAACTGATAATGAATTGTTTGTGTTTGTAAATCTCTAATGTACCTGAATTTATTTTACATTGATTCCTTTCAACCGTCACTCACTGAATTGTCTGTTGAAGGAATTTTTCATTAGTAGTATGTACATTTCATGAATGTATTTGTTAGTTGAAATGAATAATATATGTATCAAAGTTTATGTGTGTTCCAGCCATTTAGTCTCATTAAAAACATCAGGATATATCCCAAGTTCAAGTGGTTGGATGATTGATAATGGTATGCATCTTGAAGGCAGGATATTATTTTTTGTCATTAAATTTATTTTTTAGTTTTTACAGTTTAATGTATGAATACCTTACTTGTTTGTTTGTGTGTGTGTGTGTGTGTGTGTGTGTGTGTGTGTGTGTGTGTGTGTGTGTGTGTGTGTGTAATGCATAACTTTTTCAAAAAATGTTCCATTCAACAGATTGTTTACGCATATCATTTGTACATTTACATTGTACCTCCTCACCACAACAACTACCAAAGAACGCAAAACATTGCTCTGTATGTACATAGAATGTTTTTATCCTTTTTTTTTAACGTTGGTTTGTTTTAATTATCTCATAAAAAATTCACTGTACATTGTTTTACGTTGACTGATGTGAATCAAGTAGCATTATCTATTGGAGGATTTTCTTTACATGTTACCTGATTGTAATTAACGTTATTCACATATTCAATATAAGTTTGTTCATTTGCGCATATATATATATATATATATATATATATTTATATATATTTATATATATAATTCAATATAAGTTTGTTCATTTGCGCATATATATATATATATATATATATATAGTGCATATGTATAGTATACAGGAATAATTTACTCTACAATGATATTTAATTTTATGACTAATATGGAAGAGGCATTCAATAAATGGTCTAACTGTTCTGAGTAATTATATGATAGAGATTTCAAGATTGGATTATGGTTTCCGTTAACCTTCACTTCCTCCTCACGATAGTATCACAAACTTCCAATGGAGCAAGCCATGCACTTGGATTGTAACAGTTGATGCTGCGTCCATTTTTATTAAAATCCAAACAGTGATTGGTGTTGTATTTCCGTTCCAGCAGTTGAATCATGTTACTTCTACATGTTATAACCTTTAAAATGTGAAAATGTCTTTTGTTGGTGGCAGTGATGGCGACAATTCATGCATGATATAGGAGCAGACTCTCATTACTAACTCATCTCATTTAAATCAAATATTAACGCGTTAAGATTTTTATAGTGCTGTCGTTAAATCAAAATTTGTTATATCGGGTTTAGTAGTGGCTATAGGTAATTTTATGTATGTCTCTCTTTCTCTCTCTCTCTCTCTCTATCTCTCTCTCTGTGTGGTGTGTGTCGTTGTATGTGTGTATGAGTATGTGTTTGATTGTGCCCTATATCATAAATCATCAGTTATCCACCAATAAATACGTGGTAAAACAGCCACAGATTCATATGTAACCAATGAAATTTGAATGTTGGCCACATACAAGTACAAACAAGTCGACAATCTTGAACTATCCTCATGTTGTTTACTTGTTAAATTTTTCTTAAAAAATTACGTTACAAACCATCATATGATGTTTGACATTCATACATTCATTCACTAATCCGTTGATTCATCTATTTCATCGTTCACATATTTATTCATTCGTTCGTTAATTTATTTATTTCTCTGTTTATTTGTTCACTTAATTCGTTTAGTTAGCTGGCGGTAGCGTTCCAGCTCTGACCATGTTGTTCTTTAGTTAATACACCACTTACGTTAGCAAGTTCTGTTTATGTACATTCAAATATCGTGTAGGGTTCTGTATTATAAAGTGTCGATTCATTCATTCATTTACAATTCTCGTTATTAATATTCGTTCGTAAAAGTATATATACACTTATTTTTAATGATTATTACCTATTTCATTTCAGTTGTCAATAAACTTCGTTTATTTGTATTTTATTTTTCACTTGTTCACCATGCAGTAGTATTATATGAAACTTTTTTTTTCAATGAACGATTTTGTATTTAATAAGATCAAGGTATGATGAATCTAGCATTTACTAACAAAACGTCAATAATAACGTTCTATATTAACTCTTTTCAAATATTACGTTCAAAATTTTTCGTGGTCAGATGTTATGAAGAGAATTAATGTGCATCGGCCACTGATTGCAAAGCTACATCACATCATGTTAAGTGTAACTGCGTGTCTGCATGAAAATAATAGGTATTATTATTAAGCAGCGGTTTGCATTAGCTAGCTGCTAGCATCGTAAATTATTACTATTGCATCGAGAAATGTCTTATTTTATTCATCATTTCATTGTATTTACCTTTATTTGTTTGAAATAAATTTTTATTATATTGTTGAATAATTTGAAGTTGTACTATCCTTTGTTACTCATGACCTGACAACGGATAAAATGAACTACCGTTTCAACTGGTCTCTAATTTAAATGGTCTCTAAAAGTGTAATTTAATGAGGTACAAATCCGTGCGTGTGTGGCATCTTTTCGCAAAAGTTAGGACATGTCTTCTTATCTTAATTTATCAACTAAAAAATACAATAACTTGTTGCTAAACAACAGTTCTAACAATTATCACAACGATATTATTCCGGCGCCCTCAATGATTTGTTTGCCTGTCCGTAAATTTCATTGCTGATTTGAAAGAACCGACTGCCTACGCTGCATTAAATGGACAAAATTGGCTTAAAATCTTATTTTCAAAATGCGAACGACCAGATTGCAGAGTAGGACAACATTCTACTCCACCAATTGGTCTAGATTTTGATAAAAACTTGTCTTCAATCAACGCTGTTACTTTATAGAAACAAGAACAATTTGAAATAAACCAACGACAAACTTGAAGGCTTCACAACTTACATGTGAGCAGACACCAATTAAATAATAAGTAATACGGGTGCGAGTTCAACTGAAGGTTATGCTATTTTGGCATGCATTTAGAAGCCTGTCAATAGCAAGCAGGATGTTCAACAACTCATTATTCTCAATCAAGGTATATTAGCTATGTTACTGAATCCCGTGCTCAGTGATTCTTATGTTAGTTATGGGATCACATGATCTATGTAATTGTCACGCGACTTGAAATAAAAATTATTTAAAACAAATTTATTCTGGAATAAAAGAAATCAAAACAACTTTTATTTTATTAATTATTGATAATGTAATATGCATTTAATTTTGCGAAACATTCATATCAAAATGGACCATCAAGTTACAGAATTGTTACAAATGCAAATCAAAGTCAACAGCTCCTTTGATCTGGTAACCAATTAATGTGCCCTTGCCAATGCATTCACCAACGAAGAACCAGCATATGACTTCTGTTGCCACCACTGCATTGATGAAAGCTTCCTGAAATATTATTCAGCAAAAGAAATTATTTGATTGCTAAGTCCACTTAACTAATATGTAATACAATCAACTTAAAAATAGCAAAATAATAATGAATTAAAGTAAATGGTGTTTAAAAAAATATTTTTTATGCAAAACCAACTATATACCTGAGATAAAACTCAGCTCAAACCTTGTTTTTAAAATGAACAAATTGTAATTAAATCACCTTAACAGTTAACTGTTTCCATTTCTGTGTCCTTACAGCTTTTGCAAGATTCTGGAATCCCTGAGCAACTTGAGGCCACTCAGCGGGTGTTGGAGGCTTCAACTCTACTTTTGCATATTTCCAAAATGTGTTGAGTTTGGGAGTCAGCGTGGCCCGTCCAACTGAATTGAATAGATATTTGTATTATGTACTAGAGTTTAATTAAAAAACAATTTTTAGTCAATTAACTAAAATATCATATTTTTTAAACTTTATGTTGAATTTTTAGGAAATATTTATTTGTTGTAATATTATTGCCGTTTATCATTAATCAATGATATGTGCTTGCTAATTATTCAATTTAAAAAAACAGAAATTTAAAATTCAAATTTTCGGGATTACAAATTTCACTTTTGATACGGAAATGAATTTATCATTTAATTACCATACCAGTTATTGGATTTAATTATAATTATTAAAAATAAAGTGACTTTTATTTTAAAAAAAGTCTACAATATTAATTTATAAAGAAAAAGTTAAAAAAAAAAAATCAAGCAAAAATCAAATAAAATTTAAAAATAATGGATCAGTGGCATGCGGTCAATAGCCAAATGTCAGCAGTCACATTCACTTCACCACAGGATGTGATTGCCCCAAACAAAGCCAAACATAAAAAATGCTGACAAAATCCCATGAAAATTTATTATAAAATTCTAATCTAATTCATGAAAAAATCATTCTATAAGATATAAATAATTAACCAGAAAATATGAAAGAGCGAAAGCAAATCGTTTGATTGAAAACTTTTAGACTATTTAAAATTTTATTCTATCTATTTCTATCTTGTATCTTCTACCATTATCATCATTCATTCTTTTATAATATAAAAAAAGAATGAAAGATGCAATGAAAATGATTGGAAGTGCTTAACAAAATTGAAGGTCATCTATTTACAACTACATAAACATTATATTAATTTGTATAAAAATCAAGTCAAACAGAAATAATTAAAAAAACAACCTTGGATGGCCTTCGGAACTGCGCCAGCGAGTTTCTGAACTGCAGAAGACATCTTATTTATTTGGAAGCCAGTCGAGAGCAGCCCAACGTATTCTAACTTAGATTAACTTTTTAATATAACCAAAGATAATGCGCTACAATTTATATAAAAAGGAAAATTAATATTATTGATCCGAAGCTGGCATAGAATAACACAAATTGGTATTTATCGAACACTATTACTTAATGTATAATAGATGGTGATGGTTTTAATTGGAATAATAATTGTAATGTTGGTGTTGATGAAAAGATTCTAGGGGTCGCAATCTGACGGTTGGTGGTATTGGTGATGGTTTTTTGGATGTTGTTGCTATCAATAAATTATTTAATATAGGCTAGATATTTTATTTAATATACGTAGATAGGACATTTTTTTCATACAGAAAGTTTCGGGCGTTAAGCATAAGCAGTTGACCATGCAACTTGCAACAACAACAATGCACTTAGCGTCATTAATTATGCATTTGAGCAAGGGACTTTTTGCCTGGGTCTTTTTCTTACTAATAAAAGTGAGTTTTTAATCTTTTTAGTAAGTGTACATGTTCTGATCTGCGCAGGCAATGTGTTCCAAATTGATGGTGAAGAATGAGGGTCTGTAGACGCAGGATGCATGGCTATTGTTGGTATATTTGAACAGCGTATGCATCTGCCGGTTTTTTGACGGTGATAAGATCCTTTAAATATAATGGCTGTGATATTGATAATGTTCCAAATCATGCTAAAATGGTGGTACATTTAAATGAAAATTTATTAAAAATTATTGTCTTGTTAAAATAATTGTGATAACAATAATTTCTGCCATCACCCTCATCGTCAATTTTCTTTATGTAGTTAGGTAACGCATCGTTTAACAAGCGATCATTGAACATTTAAAAAAAAGAGCAAAACTGATTCTGTTAAAATCTATTGGTCACTTTTGTTTATTAGTTATTTCCAACCCTATCGATCAACTCATTACATTTTCTTATTCTTATATTTTATTGGACGTCTGATACATTCTGACAGTTTTGTTCATGTTGCTCAAAGATGTGCTTTCTTGACGATGCTACTCATTTCCTTTTGTTACTTCTTTAGTTTTATCTAGGATTGATTATTGTAATTCTCTCTACCACGGTCTTCCCGATTTTACACTATCCTTAAACAAAGTTAAGCTTTTAACTCTGCTGCTCATCTAGTTGCTCGTGGTCCATTCTTTTCTCACATATCTCCATATCTTGTTCTCTTAAACTGGCTGTCTATAAAAAGAAAAAATCTCAATCTAAATTATTATCTGTTATCTAAATTAATAATTACTCATCAGATATATTAATTGAACCTAAGCGCCCTGGTTTACGGCTGTCTTCTTGTTCACACTTCTTAACTCGTGTTAAACATTCTTTTGCTAAATCTGCGTTTGCTTTTTCTGGCCCTTCTCTCTGGAACTCTCTACCTCCTTCTCTGACTACTTCCCCATCACTTACGAAGTTCAGAGCGGATTTCAGGCCCATCTGTTTGCAGAATTCACTGAGGAGCGCTGTTGAACATCGCGGGAATAGCTCTTTACAAACTAATTGATAGATTGATTAATACCGTTTTGCTGGGTGGGACCATAATATTTATTTTCTTAAAAGTAAATAAATCACCAGCAACTTTAACAACATATTTTTATTAAAAACGCTGTTACATTTTTAGAAAAATGAATTAAAAAGTTATTTATAATATTTATAATGTATCTGAAAAAATAACTTAAACGCTGTTCAAAAACTTAGAGGTTATGATTTTGGTGATTTTTAAATGAAAAAAATATTCGGTCATAACAAATACTGAAAATGAGATGTTTACTAAATATAATTTGAGAATTTAACGCAACGAAAAATTTGACGATAACAGAATGCACATTTACTAGTTCTGTATAAATCGTCTTAAAAAACTTAATTACACGTTTTAAACGTTAACAGATATAAAGGCGTATTAAAAGCAAAATGAAAAACTATGCAAAAAATCATATTTGTGCGAGAAAATGACAATAGGCGAAAAATTGAAGATAGTAATTTCAACACTCCAAAACAAGCAACTTGTGACAGAACTTTTTTAAAGTTATTAAAATAACTTAACATTCAAAATATTGATTAATAAATTTTTTATTTCATCTAAAATTACATCAGCCAAAAAGAAAATGTCATCTGAATATTAATTAGAATTATTTTAAAAAAATTTGTACAAAAAATGACTTATATTGGGCAGACTATGAAATCATTGACAGAAATCATTTATGAAGCTAAATATTATCTTAGGATGCATTTTACCCGAGAAGAAAAACAAAACATATCGGAGCACCAGAGCATGGCATACCATGTTTCTTATTTGTGAATTAGTGAAAGTACGAACCAGCCGTGTGGAAAACACTAATGACATTCAAATTCACACACGTTATATTGCTTAGGTGACGGAATATTATTACAACGCTGAAAAACTAACAATGGTTGGTTTCATGGTAATTTATATAACGATAATCTTCATTGTACGGTTCAAAAAATTAAAATATGACTCGAAAAATGACATGTATTGATTAAATATTTCTATGAATACTGTCTAAACTGAATGTACCTTACTGTCTTAAAATAAATGAATAAACAAACAAATAAACAAATGAGTGAATGAATGAATGAATAAATAAATAAATGTAAATACAAAAATAGTCGTTGCGATGTGAGAAAGTCTCGCTATACGACATGCGGAGATTCGTCGGTGGCTTTCCAATCCATGGTTTCTACATGCCAGGCCTGATTTGGATCCTTTGTCGAGCAGTATGCTTAAAAATAAATTGCAAATTCATTTCAATCATTATTAATCAGTAGGTACCATTGATGTTAGAATGTTCGTTTCTTCGTTAAAAATGTATTGAAATGCTCGTTAAACTGGATATGATTTCTTAATTTTAAAAATAATTTTGAAAGAGAGGATTATGTAACTATTCGTGAAAAATATGTTTCTTTTTTGATTTTTTGTCTCTATCACAAGCTTTAAATGTTTCAGTAGTTTTATTAAATTCACATCAGCAAATTTATATTTAAACAAAACTCAATTCTTTTTTCTAAATAATGTTCACCTAATAATATTATGAAATATTCGAACAATTTTTGTACTTAACGATCAACTCTTCAGTATTAATCCCAACCATTGAAAGTTGTAGAATATCTTTGACGCTTTTCAAATTTTTAAATAACAGTAATTTTAATTTGGAACCTCTAATTAAATCGTCTATAAAAACGTATTTTTAGCTGTCGATTCAATAATTAAAATCAGTCTCAGCAACTCATCTTGTCGCTATGGAGAGAGAATTTTAATTAACTGTATCATTTATAAATCAGTTTGTAGGTATGCATTTAATCGCTTGTATGAAACTATATTAGAAAACAGTTTCTAATACGTCCTTCATCAGCAGCGAGTATTCCCGTTCCTCAATAAAACGTCTGCGTCACTAGAAATAAAATAGTTAATGAAATAAAGATTGTAGAAGATAAAGGCTACTTGTTACGATAGATTGGCCGTCCTTCAGTGTCAGACATAATCTTTTTGCTTGAGAACTGATTGAATGTGACTGAAAATTAAATGTTATAATAAAGTTCATTCCAAGTGCGATACAAAATGTATTCCATTGAACTATGTAAAATAAGACTTGTCAACATTAGGCAGTTGGCAATAACACAATAACAAAACAAATAAGGTTCACTAATGCAAAACCGTTTAGCTAACATTTGATGCATTGCATATGCAATTAATTAAATAGTATTAAATAGAAATAAGTTTTGAGCGACAAAGGTGTAGTGTAATCACGTGATCCTACAATTCAAGCTGCTTTAATACAAGCGTTTGTGTTTCGTTGATACTCGTGAGTAAGGCAACGAGAGAGAATAAAAATATCATAGCAATGAAATGAAGTTGGAAGACGCCGACAACCTTGGAATCGTAGCTCCACTTCTGCAAGAGCCATTCCTTCTTGCACTGAGTAAGTTTTATTGGCTGGTTCAACGATTCCAGTGTAAAACAGAGATGTTCATTTTGAATTGCACGGTTGCCATTCATTAAGAATAGCTTTAAATGTTCATAAGTGCAAGTTTACAATAAATGTAAATAACAATTGTTGTGAAACTACAGTAAACATGTGATATGAAAGTTTAAATAAAAATAAAATGAACTTTTATTGCAAGTCGCATTAAAGATATTAAAACATTTGAAAGCGTAGACCTGGTTGGGAGATTTGGAGCAATGAGTGGCTTGCAGTGTCTCATTATGCTTAGTACCGACCACCGTCGTACAGAGTTTCGATTTCTTGCTGACAATCTTTATTGAAAGGTAAATTAATCTCAATGTTCTCATATTATAAATGAAATTTCGCCAACAAAACTTAAAAGTAAATCTTCCTTTATATGTGAAAATTTCGCCAACAAAACTTAAAAGTAAATCTTCATTTATATGTGAAACAGTATTTTAAAATCACGAACGAAAATGCGGTGAGAAATTTAAATTTCTGAAAAGTGAGGCACTCTGAGTAGGTTAATGACAATAGAAACAATACGAAACTTACGTTTGAATAATGTTTTAAATTTTATGTCTGCCAACACCGTCACTTAATTTCACAAGCGATTTATAAAATAAATGAGTTCTGCCAGCAGTTAAACCTAAAATAGATTTATGGAAAGAATAAAACGAATGCTAAAGGAGTAGAACACACTTAATTAGTTCGTTTCAATTGTTCATTACGAACCTTGCCAAAGAAGATATAATTTAACGGAAACTGAGACTCGGGAAATATATTAATGAGGTACCATCTGAAACTTTTGCACTTCAATCTCTCACGAAGCTCCAGCCTGGATGTCAGATTGCCTGCAGACACGCTCTTCGCATCTGAGATGAATTGAAAAGAGAAATAAGAAATAAGCTTACAACACTATAACGGTTTCGATCTGATGATACAGGCAAATATTTTTGAGCAAATTAACTCTCAAATTTCAAAATGAACTTTTACTATCTCTTTCTTACGTGAAAGGTTAAATAACAAGTTAAAAATCTGAAAAAATATAACATGGAAAGTTTCAGGAAGTCGTTGTAGAAAGGCATTCAATCAAACAACGCGCAAATCCCGACACCACAACTTTTACATTTAACCTCAAACGACTCCAACAAATCCGCATCACGCATAGCTGCACGACACGCTATAAGAATAAAATAAAAAAAAAATATGAAACGTAAAAAAATTAAAATGAATTGAATGGTAACTCACTTGGTCTGACGAGGTAATAGAAGTTCTTCCATTCATCCAACCAGACCTCAGCGAGTCTGACGTTATTATTCAAAATGACCTTGTCTGACCCGCCGGGAAACGTGTAGGGTGTCTTCTTGCGGAAGACATGTCCAACGTGTGAGCATGGTACAATCAACAGCTGCCCTCCACACATCCACGTCTTCACGGAATAACAAATATAAATAAAGTAGGTACAGTGTACATAAACGTTATTGAAATGCTATTAATGTGTCGTAGATGGTTATTGTTGCGATAATGATTAATGTCAGAAATCTCAGTAACCCTGAAACTGATCTCAAGATTTTCGGCTCCCCAGACATTCATACCCTCGTCATACGTTCCCATCTCATAGAAGAATGCTCTATCGACACTGAACAGCCCTCCAGCTATTGTTGGCGTTCTGTTTATCGCGGTAGTCGTAGTGATAAATAGGAAAGTGTACTTTTTCTATATTCTTAATTATGTTTTATACCATTCGTTTAAATGCTTACTATTATGGTTCGTTAGTCAGCAGCGATTAGCAAGATTTCTCAATAAATAACCAAATATTTAACTTATTTTATTATTTATTAGCACTACAATTGTACTCCACTGAATTATCTTTGATGCCTTTAACGTCATTGCCAGAACTGCTTGCTACAAATACCCATTTGTTTATACACCATTATCGTCAAACATTGCCAACAACAACAAAAACAACTGCTGCGTAATGTTGAAATCGAGAGAATTTTTTTCTTATCGTTACATTTAAATTATATTTATTATTATACGTTTATTTAATTTTATACTTATAAATAGATTCATTATACTTGCATCATTATCAACATCGTCGTCAACACTCTCGCCACCATTATCATCATCATCTTCATCATCTACCTGATTGGTTCAGACTTATCATAATTCCTCCTCTTCATCTCTCGCTCCGGTAAGACGTACCACCTTTATTAAAGTAAAAGTAGTATTCACATGCTGTTGTGGAAATAATTTTGATGCAGTGTTAGCAGCGGTTGTGGTAGTAAGAAAGGCAGAATTTAAAAAAGCATTACTTAATATGTTAATCAATTAGTATTCTATTTGTTATGTTAGTACGATGATATATTGCTCCTATATTATAGTTCGAAACCTCTGCTGTCAACTGTTGATCGAGTGCAAAAGAAAATCGCATACATGCCTCATCTAGGTAGTTAGTTACTATACTGCTGTCATGTTCAATTTGCATAATAACAAAGCACGATGGAGATGATGATGAATGAGAAGGATGATAACGATGATGATGAAGAAGAAGATGATGATGAATGAAGATGATTGGAGATGATGATGATGAATGAGAAGGATGATAAATTAAGGTGATGATGATGATGAATGAAGATTATGATGATGATGAATGAAGGTGATGATGAATGAGGATGAATGATGAAGATGATGAATAAAGGTGATGATGAAGACGTCACGTTTTTCTTAAAGCCGGATGATCAAAAGCGTAATTGATGTAACGATGTAATCTATACAATTCGTTCTTTAAACTTTCTTAAATGAGGATATTGTGATATAAATTTATTTCTAAACACGTACTTTGTTAAACAACTCACAGCGATTTAAATTTTGTAGATGAGAAACAATAAGTAATTGGAAATAATTTTAGTTTTAAAGAGAACAGATGGTCAATGATGAAAAATCAAATACACACACACACAGACAAATATATATATATATATATATATATATACATATAATATAAAATATATACACTAAACACACGCAGACACGTGGCGAAAAAAATAATACCACAGTGCGTGACGTTAAAAACGATGGTGAAAGCTTGCATTTGCATACTCCTAATTTAATTCAATTTATTTTTAATATCAAACATTCGTTGCAAATATTGACGACTAATGTTGTAACTGCCTGTGTGCATATTGATTCCTTTTAAAACACAGAGTAAACATTTGTACTTACAACTTGTACATTCATGAATTAACATGATCGTCAATGTCATTTTATTAAGTAAAGATTTGTTAATTTAAGTACCAACCAACCAACCAACCGTACACTTCAATCACAACGCTAAAATTTCAAATCAACATCATCATCGTCTTGGCTTTTTAATTTGTTACAATCAAAGTTACAACTTTTTAAAAGTCCCTTCAAAGTTACTCAAATTTGTCAAAGTTACAACAGGACAGTTAACTCAAAAACTTCAGATTGGATAATCCGTTTTACTTTTTGATATGCAGGCAAAGAACTCTTCTTTAAGTTATTTGTTATCAAAACATCTTAAATAATGCAACCCAAGCTGATCTTAACCAAGTAAACAAATCAGAACACTAAAGTGATTGAATTTATAAAGGAAGAATCACGTACAGTTGCACGCACACTTAACCACATGCAATGGACAATCACCAACACAAGAGCACGTTGGCATAAAAGTATATCTCCCAAGCATGAATATGAACAACTGAGATAAAGCAGCAGTGTGGAGGAGAAATCAAAGTTGATAGATAAGAACAAGTGAAACAAGAAAATCTAGCGGTGAGTTATGAGATTGTTCCTCCAAAGTACAACACTACTCAGAACTACTACACTACCCAGAACAACTACACTACTGCAAACAACTACTCTACACAGAGTAATGAGTGAAAGAGTGAAAAGATTAAATAACGATGTGATGAAGCAGAACTTGTTAAAATTTTGCCCTGATTTATTCAAAATGACGGTGAGGAAGAAAATGATGATGACTGCTGAGATGAATATTACAATGATGTTGATTGTGATGATGATGACGATGAAGAAGATGATGGGAATGAGATGATCGTGATGTTTGCGAATATATAGCAATAATGATGAAAGTGATGATAATGATGACGATTACGAGAATAGTAACTAGAGCGTTGATAAAAAATAATTACGATAACGAAGATGATGACGACGATGATGAAGAAGATGAAGATAATGACAACGAAGCAAAAAAAACTGTAAAGATAAAAATAAAAATAATGAACTGGATCATGCAATGTGTATAAGACGACTTGTGACGATTTTGGGTGTAAGCCAACATATTTTTCTTTTCAACTCCAACACTCATTTGAAATAAAATAAGTTTCTTCAAGTAAGTAACTAATAAATTAATGAAATGATCGTGACAGAATGGATAAAATTGTTGAACATTCGCAATATGATGCAGTAAATTTATTTACTCTATGCCTCGTCCATCTCAGTAAACAAGTAATAAGTATTTCACTAATATTTATGAAATTCAACAATGGTTAAGTATTGAATTCATAAAAATGAATGATAAACCAGCATCGCGGCGATCTAAAAGATGATTAACATTGAGTCAGTAAGGCTGGTAACTTAGTTGGTGGAAACGAACGTAGGGGCACAAACTTGAAGGTGAGCGTCCAACTGAATGCTCCCCACATGTTACTGGCCCCCCTGACGTACTGGAACGTATCATCCTTCACCACGTCAATCATTGGACTGGCTATCGTCTTCCTGTTAAGAAATTATTTTCAGTCATGTGTTATTGAAATGAGATCAATGAAAGGTGTGGGGTTTTAAAAAAAATCTGTGACTGAAGATGCTGCTTATAAAGTATTAGAACGCATTTTTGTAACTTTGCTAACTGGTAAATGTTGTCATGGCCATTGTAAAAACTTTTATAAAATATTCTCACAACTTAGCGTCATTCAGCTAAAAAAAAGAAAGAATTACCCAAGCTAAAAAATTGAAAAAAGTAAATTGAACATAGAATAACAGATAAGATTAAAGGTTATATCACCATACATAAGCATGATGGTCCAGTCAATTATATAACATATAACCGGTATACGCACGCACACACACACTCACACAGATGATTGATTTATTGAAATCTAAAGATACATTTTTAACATATTGAAATATAATGTATTTAGAAAAACAAATGTCATATAACCATAAATAATATAATGCGTAAATATTATCTGAATAAGATTTTAGTTGAATATAAATAGGAAATAAATAATCAGAAAAAAAAAATCTGTCAGCAAAATCAGACGAAACCTATTTTTATAAATTTCAAAGAGTAAAGGTTCCAGCCAGCCCTCTGTACATTCACAATGGGAATCCAGAAAGGTTAGGGTGTCTCCCTTTGCGATACTAGCACCTTATTTTGGATGAAAAGGTTAAAAAGGTTAAAAGGTTCAAAAGATGATGATGGTTGGAAAAGTATCAAATGAAATAAAAATTCGCGAACTCATAAATACACGATAGCAGATGTTTGGTAACATTTATGTGCATTGAAAAAGGCATTTCACTTGAAAAGATTAATTCAAATTTGTTTTGAAATAAAACTAAAGCATATCATTAAATTATGTATCCTTTGTGTTTTACTTTTCAAATTCAGAACGAAAAGAGTAAAATAAACAATAAAACAGACAACAAAACAAACAAACAAACAAACAAAACAAAACAAAACAAAACAAACAACAAACAACCTTTCAACCGAGCCTTAACCAGACCACTTCTTTCATGCATTCTAACTAACTGAATATTTGCATTGATTGATTTTATGTAATCATCAAGACGTACACCTAGAAAATCTGAAAATGAGCATTTTTATAAAATAAAAACACGACAAAACCAATACTGATACAAGAGAAAATATTCATAAATCGTTTTAAAATTAAAATAACATTACCAAATAGTATGCATAATTCAAAACATATAAACCAAATAAAAAAAATGTAACAGTTGAAACTATAAAATAAAATAAATTTTTAGGAAAACCTTTTTCGCTGGCGTCATCCACCAATATAATTTCTTTCAATAAACTGCTTGGTGTCCTGTTAATAATACTCCATATGGTTCTTATAAGTGTTGACCAAGCTTCATTGTGAAAAACTATAACAATACTGGTTGAAGGAAGTTTATATGACTGGGATAGATGTTTCGGGCATCTGTAAATAATTTGATTTATATAGTCTTATACTCCAAAAATGCAAATTAACTCAATTTAAGTAAATATTTTATTTAGATAATGAATTATTATTTGTAGTATTTATATTATAATTAATATATCTCTGAGAAATTCAAATATTCAAATAAATTATTCTTTCAACATTTAGAAACTTTTTTTAAATTTCATACAAATTCTTCTATTAATTCTGCATTTAGAAAAATAGAGCACTCTAAATTTACTTTAAAAGTGAATTCATAGAAGCATAAACTAAACCAATGACCTTGACATTCGATAATCAGGTAATGTTCTGTTGACAGATATAAGGTCACTGGCAAGCAAGTTGAACTGGTTTATTTTAAAAAGCCTTTCTATTTCCTTTTCCCTTCCAGGCTGGAATTTAACAGGCTCTCCCATTTCTCCATGTCGAACAAAACCATCTGTTATTTTTAAACCAATTGAATAAGTAACATTGAATCTTTGATCATAGACAAGCATATTCATTTTTAAATTTAAATTTTAAATACTCTTCAACTTTTTATTTATTTCAACTTGTCTTTTGGAATTCAACAAATTGATCAAAAATTTATCAATTAATTTTCATTTGAAACAAAGTTTTCAATTCAACAATCATTTTTACATTCATTCAGAATTTACTTTCACTTTGTTGATTCGTGCCATGTCCCCCATCAGCAGCGTCGGGAAAATATGGACTGGAAAATAATTGGCAGTAGGGAGAGCCACTGTGCGAGCATTTGCCGTAGAGTATAAGTGGCAGTAGAAGCAAGGGAATCCATATGATAAAAATAAGAATGAAAAACTTGAAGAAAAACTTTGATTTAAAACGCATAATTAAAAAGCACGAACGGCGCATCCATCTTCTCCACCACCATTCTATTTAAATATGCCAGGCAAAATATAAGCAGGCATCGTTGTCGTTGTCACTATGGTGCACATAAAACACATAAAACATATATAAATATTTATATAAATGTGTATGTGTATAAAATTATATGTGTATCTATATACTTTACATATGTAATATATGTATATAATGTGAGTGTAAATTACATACCTAAAGTACTTAAATATAGAGATTGCAAATTAATTGAAGGAATGGAGAAATAGAAGCATCAAATCATATATTTATAATATGAGAAACGTACATTAGTTTCCTGTTTGTCGGCTGTTGATATGTGATATGATATGTTGATATGTGATATGATATGAATGAATGACAAGAAACGGGTTCAAATGTAATCACTGTAAAACAAAGTTTTTGCAATTTGCAGCTTGGTTCAATGGCTAAAAATTGGCATAAGTTCAATGTTTGTCGATGATCGGCATAAAGAATTTTGTGAACAAGCCATTAACCTGAGTGTTGTAATGAATTCAAAATTGTCAATGAAAAATCACCTCAATCTTCATAAAAAATCGATGTCATTCCTCCAATCCATTCCTGAATTGTTAGAGGCTCAAAGTTACTCAAACATTGAAGGACTTGAATTCTTGAATGCATAGCCATGAATGTAATTTTGCCTAGATATTTGTTGGATAAATTTTTAAAAAGATCAACGATTTCTGGAGGTATCAACTTGAGAATTGATCATTCAAATCTGATGAGAGTTAATAGTTAATACTGCTCTTTTACATACTGAGGAAAAAAACGTCATTGAGTCTGTTCCACGGGTTTGACTGGAATGCACCGTCAGATGAACGTTTTATAAATTTCGATAGGTTTTCAAAGGAAATGTCAACCACTATATTCAATCAATCAATCAATCAATCAATCAATCAATCAATCAATCAATCAATCAATCAATCAATCAATCAATCAATCAATCAATCAATCAATCAATCAATCAATCAATCAATCAATCAATCAATCAATCAATCAATCAATCAATCAATCAATCAATCAATCAATCAATCAATCAATCAATCAATCAATCAATCAATCAATCAATCAATCAATCAATCAATCAATCAATCAATCAATCAATCAATCAATCAATCAATCAATCAATCAATCAATCAATCAATCAATCAATCAATCAATCAATCAATCAATCAATCAATCAATCAATCAATCAATCAATCAATCAATCAATCAATCAATCAATCAATCAATCAATCAATCAATCAATCAATCAATCAATCAATCAATCAATCAATCAATCAATCAATCAATCAATCAATCAATCAATCAATCAATCAATCAATCAATCAATCAATCAATCAATCAATCAATCAATCAATCA